>NW_027503970.1:0-24773 GCF_021521415.1 Bidens hawaiensis | reverse complement strand
GTCACAGTCATAAACCCAACTCTCTGTCACTATAAACTCTCGCAAAGTCTAGTACACATGTAAAGTAAGTCACATGTACACAAGAAATACAAGAATATCATGCGTAAAATCAAACAAATAAACCTAAAAACAAAAACTAAACATAACACTAAACTAACACTATGCGTGTTAATTCCCCAACAACGGCACCATCAACATTTTGATGTAGATGTCGTCCTCTAATAAAAAAACAAGTATTTTTTAAACTTAAATACCTATATCTAGTATGAGTAAGTAAGGTCGTCTCCTCAGGGAATTAAAGGAAAATGCAAGTTTGACTCATGACTGAAATTAATTAACTATGTGGACAATCGATGCCAAGCAATTATGAAACATGTTTGAATGTAAAACGATTAATTTAGAGTTTGTAACTATTATAAAAAAGGAGTGATTCACTTCAGGTTCAGGCAATGCTATAACAAACTAATCATGAATTCTGTTAGGTTGATTGCGCAGTAATTACTTGACCTAGTAGTTTGGTTGTGGTGACAAGCGAAACACTATCCGAATTGTTGACACAACTAAACCCTATCTACCTAATTACCAGTTTATATTATGAAAATTAATTATCATGCAACGACTAATGGCTATCGAATCAATGACACAAAAACCTAGTCCAAAGTGTTGATGAACACACCAGAATAGTTGATGCAAGATTCAATAAACAAAACATAAACTGTTTAAACAATCAATTAATAAAGCAAAAAAGATCAAACAATATATTCAATCAAGCTCATAATCGTTAAAGCACAAAGAATCTGATCGTAATCAGTTTATGCAAAACCCTAGCCTAAAGTGATCAAAATGGTGTTAGCCTGACATCGGACATCACAAGTAATTCACTTATCCAATGGAAGGATGAAATCATGGACTGAATGGACGAACTAGAAGCTCCGAGATGATGCAAAATCATCCTAGGGTTCGTTATTGGCTGATGAATGAAAGATCTCTCGAATAGGGGCTGAAAACTGATTAATATCAAGTAGGGTTTTCCCCCCATTTTTTGGATCCTTCGCGTAGCGCGAAGGATTTTTCACCACTTTTTCGCGAATTCGAACCTAGATAACCTTAGATTTAGATTTGTCTTGTCGAGAAACCCAAAATTCATATATTATGGGTCCCTTAACTTATTTCTAGCTCGAGATATACCCATTTTACTAAAAGACACTTTTCTGGTAACCCGTCTTGTTCAGTTTTCGCTTCGGCTTAGCGTTTCTAACCCAAACCTTCCCCGAATCCTTCTTAACCATCCATATTTGCTTTTGTATTCTCGAGACTTGCTTAATCTTTATCTAGATGGCTCTGAATTAACTCGTTTAGTGAAAACCTATGATCATAAAATAACTCAAAGTAATCGTGTTTTCTATATATAAATGAGTAAAAATACATGAAATAACACACACACACACACACACACACATATATATATATATATATATGATTTATACCCGAACATCATAGGGTCATGACCTCTTTATATACCCATAACAATTAATACAATGGGGGTGGTTATCAGGAGAGGGAAAACATGAAACAAACGAAACAGCGCCACGTATAGAGAACAAACTGTCTTGACTGTTATAGCTAGGCGCGTCACCGGGATTCACGCCCACGCGTCTAACACAAATGAAAATGTTGCATGCAGAAAGTAACCGTGATCTCCACGTCCCATCACAGACGCTTTTATCCTCACCTGTTATGTTGTCAGCCCATGCAACCAATGCACAGGATCCAGGCCTGGTCCCGCTGCCGAACTTAGATGATCAACCAAAAAATAGGGCCCGCTCAACTAGAGTAATTTCCAAGCCAATTCTTTATAGAGATTAAACAAGAAAATAAGTATGGAAGTGAAGATTTTCTTGATCTACAAATTATTTATTTTAATTATGAGGTTGTTTCCTAATTTGGTTATGTTTCTAGTTTTTTGTTCTCTTTAAATACGTTTGGACTCTTTAATAATATTTAAGGAATTATATTGGTTTCTCTCTTCTCTCTGTGTTCTTGGAGATTGTCAGTTGTCTCGAATAAACCGTATCAACTGGTGCTTTCACCGATCTACCATGCCTCCTCGCCGCGAAACCCCTTCTTGGAAGAATCGATCGCCACCCTCGTAGAGTCCTTTACAACCGCGACTCTTGCACAATCAGCGGTAGCGGCAGAACAAACAACCAAGCTAGACATGGTGCTAACCCACCTAACTGAGCAATCTAGGATGATCCTTGCTTCTGTCAACAAACCACACACCCCAGCCCAAACTTCCAAACCTTTAACCTTCGATAACCCTTATGATATTTGCCCACCTAAGCTAAAACTATCCACCTTTGATGGCTCTAATCCGCTGGATTGGCTGTTCCAAGCCGATCAGTTTTTCGCTTTCTATGAAATCGACCATGCGCAACGTTTATCCATGGTCGTGTTTAGCCTTTCTTGAGACGCGCTTAGTTAGTATAAGTACCACCACAGCAACATATTACTAACCACTTGGGACGCTTTCACGGGTATGCTTGAACTCCGCTTCGGACCATCTTCCTATGACAATCAACAAGCGGCCCTGTTCAAGCTTCGCCAAACGACCACTGTCACCACCTACATCACAGAATTTGAACGCCTTTGTAACTGTGTTATCGGGCTACCACCGGAGGCGTTACTCAATTGCTTTCTCTCTGGACTCCGAAAGGACATCCAACAAGAGCTAGCCATCCATAAACCTAACACTCTTCAACTATCTATGGGGCTCGCGAAACTGGTAGAAGACAAACTCAATGACCAGCGTTTTCGCTTTCGTCCAACATCACCCTTCCTTAACACCCCTGCAACAACTACCCAAAACTAACTTACATCGACTCCCGCTACTTCCACCACCACTATACCGCTACTGCCCATACCGACCACCACCACCCAAACCCTACCCACTACTCGCCTCTCTCACGAAGCATTACAACAGCGCAAGGCAACCAGCCTTTGTTTCCACTGCCCGGCAAAATATCATCCCGGCCATCGTTGTAATCCACCACAATTTCACCTCATTGTCGACAATGATGAGCCGCCGTTAATCGACCTCGATGACACTCACATCACCCAACCGAACCCCGCCACCTTCGGACACCTCTCAACAAGCATCCCACCTTCACTAGGTTATCGAAAACCAATTTTGGGCACTTTCTCTGGCTGCCTTTCTAGGAGTTTTGTCGCCTAAAGCACTTCGTGTCACCGGGTTCATCAATGGTCATCCGGTTATCATACTAATTGATTCCGGTAGTACCCATAATATTATACAACCACAGATGGCCACCTTTTGAAACCTACCAATAACCTACACAAAGCCATTTTCTGTTATGATTGGGAACGGTGATCTAATTCATTGTACCGGATTCTGTCCAGACGTACACATCTTGTTGGCTAACATCCTTTTTCTCTTCTCCTATTCATGCTACCAATCGAGGGAGCTGATATTGTACTGGGCAATCGCGTGGTTAAGCTCGCTGGGTAAGATTACGGCCAATTTCTCTGTACCTTCGATTTCTTTTACACACTAGGGTCTTCATATTACTTTAAAGGGGGAACCACTATCCTCACAAGCTTCTCCCGCCACCCTATATCACCTCCTTCAAAAAGGTGCTATTGCATCCATTCATACACTTATCTACCAACGCTAACCGGAAACCGACCCACCTAATCCCTCCCCAACAGCAGATCCGCAACTCCAACAACTTCTACATACCTATGGGAACCTGTTTCAAACCCCACATCACTACCTCCTATTCGACAACATGATCATCATATCCATCTTCAACCCAACAGCTAACCTGTTAATGTTCGACCGTACCGCTACCCGCACTACCAAAAAACTATTATGTCCACTCTTATTAAAGATATGCTCAACGATGGGGTTATACGCCCAGCACCAGCCCGTTCTCATCACCTGTTCTATTAGTACGCAAGAAAGATGGTACATGGAGATTTTGTGTGGACTACCGTGCTTTGAACGCCTTAACCATTAGAGACCGTTTTCAGATTCCTACAGTGGACGAGCTTCTTGATGAGCTGCATGGAGCTACAATTTTTTCTAAATTGGATTTACGTGCCGGTTACCATCAGATCCGCGTAGCACCGGATGACATCCATAAAACCGCCTTCCGCACCATTGACGGACATTATGAATTTCTCGTTATACCATTCGGTCTTTCTAATGCTCCGTCTACATTCCAAGCCGCTATGAACGATATTTTTCGAGATATCTTACGTCGCTTTGTACTAGTATTTTTTGACGATATTCTCATTTGCAGTCGTTCTCATGTAGAGCACTTACAACACCTACAACAGGTTCTCCACACCTTATCCTCTCATCAATATTTTGCTAAACTATCAAAGTGCGTGTTTTTTGTACCAGAGGTCAATTACTTGGGCCATGTCATATCTAGCGCGGGGGTCGCTATCGATATTGACAAAATTAGCGCCATTCAAAAGTGGCCTACTCCGACTTCACCGACCGCCCTTCACGGTTTTTTGGGTTTAACAGGCTACTATCGACGCTTTGTTCGCCATTACTCTAATATTGCGGGTCCACTCACCGATCTTCTACAGGGTAACCAGAAACTTGTGTGGACTGATAAGGCACAACAGGCGTTTTGATGCTCTAAAAGCGGCAATGACATCCTTACCGATTCTAGCAGTCCCAGATTTTTCACTGGTCTTTGATGTCACACCCGATGCATCCGATTTTGGCATTGGAGCCGTCTTATCACAATGTGACAAGCCTGTTGCCTACTTCAGCAAAAAGCTTAACACCCACATACGAGCCGCCTCGGCTTATATCCGAGATTTTGGGGCGTCGTTTTGGTGTCTTTACCGACCACCACAGCCTCCGTCATCTCTTAACACAAGTTATTCAAACCGCTGAACAACACAAATGAGCTAGTAAACTATTGGGGTATGACTTTGAAATTTATTACAAACCGGGTAAAGAGAACAAGGTTGTCGATGCCCTGAGCAGGCGCGATGAACCCCGTCTTTTCACTTTATCGGTTCCATATTTTCCGTGGCTCCATGAGCTTCGAGATTATTATACGGTTCAACCAAAGGGTCGTGCTTTTATTAAGCAACTCCAGGATCATCCCGAGCAACACCGTAGCAGGCTCTTCGTTCCGGCTTTACCAGAATTACGGTCAAAACTTCTAACCATGTTTCACTATAGCCCGTTAGGAGGCTATTCAGGGATTACAGCTACAATTAAACGAATTCAGTCGTCCTTTTATTGGTCAAACCTCATAGCCGAAGTCACTCGCTTTATTGGTGACTGTCTGGCATGCCAACAAAATAAATCCTCCACACACAAACCTTATGGGTTTTTACAACCACTTCCGATTCCTAATCAGGTTTGGGAAGACATCTCGATGGATTTCATCACACATCTTCCTCCGTCGAATGGAAAAACCGCCATTTGGGTCATTGTGGATCGCCTTACAAAGTTTGCCCATTTTATTCCTTTACCAACCAAGTATACTGCCAGTCAACTAGCCACTATTTTTCTTGATCAGATTTATAAACTCCATGGGCTTCAGAAAATCATTCTATCTGATCACGACGCTTTTCCTTAGTAAATTTTGGAAAGAACTGGTTACAACTCTTGGAACGAACCTTCTTAACTCAAGTGCTTACCACCCACAAACAGATGGTCAACCTGAGGTGGTTAACCGAACTTTGGAAAGTTATTTACGATGCTTTACGTGTGACGAACCACATCGTTGGACTCGTTTTTTGTACCTTGCGGAATTTTGGTATAATTCAAGTTATCACAGTGCCATTAAGATGACACCATTTCAAGCTTTGTATGGACGTCTTCCGCCGTCTATACCGCAGTTGCCTCTAGCAGAGTCAGATTCCCCTAATCTTTCTACCACTTTGGCGACTCATCAGTCTATTGTTAGTTTAATCAAACAAACCCTCCTAAAGACTCACCAACGGATGGTTGATCAAGCTAATAAATATCGCCAAGATATGGAGTTTGAAGTTGGTAACCAGGTTCTTTTACGTCTTCGGGACTATCGCCAGGTTTCGGTGGCTCGCAAGCATTCTCCTAAGTTGAGCCATCGCTATTATGGGCCCTTTATAGTTCTTGAACGTATCAGGCAGGTTGCGTATCGTTTGGAGCTACCGCCTGATTCTCACATTCACCTGGTATTTCATGTTTCCTTATTACAGGCTTGCAAAGGTAATTGGGTTTCCAATTTCGCGCCATTACCAGCTGGACTTATTGATTCGACTGCCACTGGTCTTGAGGACAAACCCGATTTTGAAGGGGAGGATATTGTTACGTTGTCAGCCCATGCAACCAATGCACAGGATCCAGGCCCGGTCCCGCTGCCGAACTTAGATGATCAACCAAAAATTAGGGCCCGCTCAACTAGAGTAATTTCCAAGTCGATTCGTTACAGAGATTATGCAAGAAAATAAGTATGGAAGTTGAAGATTTTACTTGATCTATAAGTTATTTATTTTAATTATGAGATTGTTTCCTAATTTGGTTATGTTTCTAGTTTTTTGTTCTCTTTAAATATGTTTGGACTCTTTAATAATATTTAGTGAATTATATTGGTTTCTCTCTTCTCTCTTGTGTTCTTGGAGATTGTCGGTTGTCTCGAATAAACCGTATCATCACCACCAACATTTTTAAACTTTCTCGCCAATATCCACCTGGGAAGCCAACTCAGCTGATGAAGATTTGCCAAAGTATACAATAGTTCTCCACCTTAGGAAGGTTTTCAATAACCTTTCGCCAAAAGGGCTTCCGCCATGGGAAGATTTTCAATAACGTTCCACCAAAAAGGGCTACCGCCTTAGGAATGTTTTCAATCACCTTCCGCCTTAGGAATGTTTTCAATAACCTTCCGCCAAAAGGTTTTTTCTCCTTAGGAAGGTTTTCAATAACCTTCCGCAAAAAAGGGCTTCTGCCTTAGGAAGGTTTTCAATAACCTACCGCCAAGGGCCTCCGCCTTAGGAAGGTTCTCAGTACCTTTCCGCCACTTCATCAGTCCACAATGCTCCCCGATGCTATCGCACGAGAAAAACAATGGACTGGCGGTACTTGAAGAGGTAGGGTCCTACATCCATCAAGGAGACAGTAAAGAATCCTGCAGTAGAAAGCGCTGACAAACATCAACAATGATGAATATCCTACAAGGCACCAAACATTCCCTCGGACATCACGAATGGTTGACACCAAAGATGTACCTAGGTATGGTGCAAATAGGAATGATCTTGATGAAAAGGACCTCCAACCAATAGAATGCTGACAACGTATCGGTGATAGTGCTACATAGTACAAAGGTTACAATTAGTCAGCAACGTTTTCCACCAACTCTCCCTAGGCATGTGCAAGCCCCCTGATTGGTGGATCTCCAGACATGGCAGCCGACCATACCTTCTCTCTCTTCTCATCCTCAACCTACAACGGTAAAAGGACTTCACTCTAACGTGATAATACACTCACAAGCTCCGCGAGATCTTACATTTACTTATATTCAGTCATCCATACTGATTCTCTCGCCAGAGGGTGATTACGAGAAGACCCCAATCTCCTTCTCGTAACGAGCTCAGGGTGTTCTGTTTTGTAGGTTGTCATACTTGCTTTTTCCGGATTATACTTCACCCCTCGTGGGAGATACTTAACTCTAGCCCAAGGACTAAGTAAGTAGACCACAGAGTTGGTTTAGTATCTCTTCAAGTTCAATTCACATATCAATGCATCTGTTCTGCAGCCACTCGTACGCTCACTCACCAGAAATCTCTCACTCCCTAAATGCAGAGGTAACACTAGCATTCACGACCACAGACCATCGCCTCTCGACCACTGGCCACCTCAACCTCCATTCACTTCCCTTCTGGCGTTCTTCATTTTAGTTTCCACCGATCTCCGATCTGTTTCTCCACTTCAATTTCTTATGAAGTAAATTGTTAAATGTTATATGCTTGAATAAAAGAATTAGTTGATTTATGTTGATTCTATGGCCATGTTATATGTTTTAGTCCAATTTCTTCCTTCATGTTATAAATTCATCGATGGTGCTCACAAAGGCCGAGCAAATAGATTTCATATATCCATGCATGAAAACTTTTAATGTTGTATATTATTAATTTACATTTTATGAAGCACATCTTGGTCGCTACTAACATATTGTATGAAACACTTCAAAAGAAAAGAACAAGATATATTAAATGCGGTTGGGCTGGTTAGATCAGCTAAAAAAAATGACAAAGGTGCACTTTTGAAAGATGCCGCATCCTTTTGTCATAAATATGAGATTGATATTGTTAACGACCTGAAATATCGAATAAGGAAAGCTAAAAGCACCAATCGCCACCATTATGTGGTTTGTAATTTCAAAACGGTTAGTATATGTAAGTTCAAGAGTTTGTAAACCGTCTTAACGAGGTAACCACTAACTTGCTTATGCGTATTGTTGTTTTAGCCTATGTTGTAATTTTAGTGCCTTCAATAAACTAAAGTTGCTAAAGTTGGCGGACATGCATGTGTCCACATGATTTTAATTTTGATGAAAAAGGCAAACTTATGCATGACTTCAACCGCTACACTACTAATGTGAAAGAAGATGCGTGAGTTGCTGACTTGAATTGGGTAAGTGATCTTGCAAAAAGGATGGTGGAAACAAGAAAACACATTGATTATCCATTAGTCTACCGTTTAATAAAGTTAATTATCACTAGTTTTACAACTTGCAACGACAAGTGTTGTAAGAAGTTTTTCTTCCATGAAGCATATGAAGATGGAATTGCATAATAGGATGGGCGATGGATATATGAAAGATGCAACGTTTCGATCAAAGATGTAATGCTTTCAAAAGATGAAAATGGGAAACAATTATAACTATAATTAGTTTTAGTTCGTAAAAACCATTTTATATTTATATTATGTGGATTAGGCTTTTTTTATTACCGTATTGCATTTTTATTATGTGGTGAATCTTACCTTATCCAACCCGAACCGACCCAAAAAATTTAGGACCAGTCCTACCATATTGAAGCATCTACAAACGATGCACCCACTGGAAAAGAATCCTAGATCTACCATTGTGTCTTACCAAAGTTGCGATTTATCTAATCTCGTTCATTAGTAGGCTATTAGACGGGTCACGTGAGTATGTTCTGCTAACGTTCCTCATAAAAAGGAAACTAACTACACACTAATAAACTAGCTTAATCAAAAAAATGGATTGTTTCTTATCTGATTGGCAAATTATAATTTTATGAGTCGGTTATTAAAAATGGTTTTAATTTGATTTTGAACTGTTTGGTAAACTACGTACATTGACTTGATAAAATTATGCGGTGTTTATATGATTTTATCTTTTATTATTCAACATCCTAGTTTTAGTCAATTACACACATTAATTTTGATATTGACTTAATTAATAGCTTGTCATCTAAGGTTTTGTGGTTCGGAGTCTACTAGTTTTGTGGTTCGAGATCGTACCATTTGTTATGAGTTTCAGTTGTTTTTGGTTAGTTTTTTTTTTTTTTTCCTTCTTTTTTGCTAGTTGGAGATTCATTTTAATATATAAGTTTAGCAGTTAAAAAGATAGGTTTTCATACAACCATATCTAGTGCATCTCCATTCTCCAGCGTTGGCAGGCAACTTATTGACCATCACCATCTCGGGTCAACTGTCACTACCTACAACTACAAACCATTTATTTTAAAACCAAGCTTTGACTTTTAAACCATTTACACGCCACTCTAAAAATAAAAAAATTATATTGTATTGGCTTTTATTAACCCCAACTATCATTTTTTTGGTCGTTATCGGTCCCAACTAAGGAATTGGCTGTTGACGGTCCCAACTTTTAACGTATTTGTTTACAGCAGTCTACAATTAACATAATCTTAACGCCGTTACTTGAAGGTCGTCGGAAAAACGTATTTGGCAAGCAAACTCACATTTTTTTAAGGAAAACTCAACATTATCGTCACAAACATCTTTATAACTTTAGATTGGACCTTTAGGAACCTTTTTCTAATAAAATCCCAAATTATTGAGGTCGCTAGAACCCCTAGAACCATTGTTAGAATCGATTGGCGGTGCTCAAGTGGTGGTGGTTGGTTGGTCATGAGTCAGTTGGTGGTGGTGGTGTTCAGGTTAAGTTTACGAGCAAAAAACGTTGCTTTTCCGGTCAAAATCGTTTTTCAAGAGACCTTCAAGTAACAACGTTTGGATTCTGTTAGTCGTGGACCGTTGGGAATAAATACGTTAGAAGTTGGGACCGTCAGCAGCCAATTTCTTAGTTAGGACCGATAGCGACCATAAGATAATAGTTGAGACTAATAAAAACCAATACACCTTAAACAATAATATTTCTTCTCTCCTCTACTCACAATCACGCATAAGCACCTCTATAAAATGAGAACCACACTCACATAATTTAAAGGATAGATTTGTTGGGTTATGGAGGATCGATTGGTGTTGGGCTGGTTCATCTGTGGCAGTTAATTAAAAGAGGCGGATGGCCTGGTTTTAATTTATATTAGGCCTGATTTTAATTTATATTAGGCCCGTTATTGTTTTCTTGGGGAATAAGTTGTTAACCCTAATCTTGTAATTATAAATAGACATCTTGTACTTGTAATTCCTCATCACGAGTGAGGCAGAAAGCAATAATAAAGTATCCTGGTTGCAGCCCGTGGACGTAGGTCAGCCGACTGAGCCACGTAAATCTCGCTTGTTTATCTTCGTTTATTATTTTCTCTTACAAATTATTTTTGTTTGTGTTGTGTCCTAGATCCTAACAAGTGGTATCAAGAGCCGAGGCTACGGTTACACACGGGAAAAACACGACACGAGAGAAGTTGTTTGGTTCGAATAGGGGCTTGTTATCTGGCAGCCGGCCATTAATCTACCATATTATTCAATCGGAGTACGCTGGTCCACGTACCCAAAGGTACCTCCGTAAGTTTGTATCAAACAAAGAAATAGTATATTGCAGTTTGAAATATCTCTTTGTTTTGGTTCTTGATTTTATGAGTTTGCAATTCCACTGTTCCCTTTTTTGTGTTTTCAACATCAAAAAAGTGAAAATAGTGATATATTGCAATTAGCTTTTTCTTCTTGTGCATGGGGTTGAACATAGCCGCCATCCTTGAATTAACACCGATAATAATTGTGTTTTTTAAGTAACTACTTGTTTGAACCGCTAATTAAAAAGGCACGTTCTAGATTAGAAAGAAACTAACTGAAGAAAAGAAACAGGTTTGCGTTTTTTTAGTTTGTGTCAGTTTCTGATTAAGTTTGGGGTCGGTTCGTGAGTTTGCAATCGGTTTTGATTATCGGGTTTTGGCGTTTGCCGGACAGTGTAGCCGGGTGGTTTTGTGGTGATTAGCGGGGTTATTTTGTTTGTCCGATATTATTTTTTTTTCTGACAGTGTTACCTAGATCCAAAG
Organism: Bidens hawaiensis; assembly: GCF_021521415.1. NCBI lineage: Eukaryota > Viridiplantae > Streptophyta > Magnoliopsida > Asterales > Asteraceae > Bidens > Bidens hawaiensis. Next base: position 13,283 of record NW_027503970.1, on the reverse strand, counting down.
TCGGAAATTCTTAGTTTGAGATAATGGCTGAGAATGAGAAACTTCAGATTGAGAAGTTTGATGGTAAAGACTTTGGTTGGTGGAAAATGCAAATAGAGGATTTGTTGGTTCAGAAGGATTTGGACATGGTATTGGGTAAAAGACCGGAGAAAATACAACCAGACGAGTGGGAAACTTTGGATAAGAAAGCCAAGGCAGTTATTAGATTGTCGTTATCGAATGATATTGCGTTCAACATCTTGAAGGAAAGCACAACGCGTGGGTAATGAATGCATTGTCTAATATGTACGAGAAGCATTCGGCAGCTAATAAAGTTTTCCTGATTCGTGAATTGGTGAATATGAAAGAAGGAAAGTTCGGTTACATTACACATCAACAAATTTAACTCGATGTGGTCAAGACTTGGGTCAGTTAGTATCAAATTCGAGGATGAGGTTCATGCTCTACTACTGTTATCATCTTTTCCAGATAGTTGGTCGGGAACTATTACAGCGATTACTAGTTATACCAATGAGTTCACCTTTGATGGGATTCGGGATCTTATTCTAGGCGAAGATGTTAGACAAAGATATTCAGGTGAATTATCGGGTGATTTAATGCATGTTGGCAGAGGAAGAAAAAATAACAAAGGTAGTGGGAGCGGAAACAGGAAAAGAAGTCAGTCTAGGACTCGGAAGGATGTGGTATGTTGGAACTGCAATGAGGCGGGACACTTTAGGAATCAGTGTCCTAATGAAAAGAATGAAAAGAAAGAAAACACAGCGGAAGAATACTCAAAGGACAAGGCTTTAGTTCTTATTGATGCTATGAGTGACTACTTCGAGTCTAGTTTTCAGAAAACTAAAAATCATAATTTTTGGACATAGACTTAGTAGTTTTTATGATTTTACAAATTTACATGTTGGGACTGTTTTAAAAGATTGTATTCTAGTCTTGAATGTTAGTTGCATATTTGAGTTTGGCAATGGCAATTAGGCTGATTCCACTTCTGGAATATCATGGATTTAGTTAGGAATCTAACCTAACTGACCTTGCATGATTTGGGTTAATATAAAAGTTTAGCCGAATTTATCATTTGTGTTGCGCACTTAAATAGTTGTGTGTACATTGCTGCCTTGTATGAATTTTTGTGATTTTTATGAATGTTGGGAAAATATAAACAAAAAATAAGTTTCTAAACCTAAGGCTTATAGTATACTGTGGTAAAAATTGCAAAATTTAACTTGGTGATTTGATGTGGTAAAAAAAGAGATTTTGTGAAGTTAAAATTTGTCTTGCAAATTCATAATGGTTAAGTATGCCTTAGGTAGAGTGTTATGATCAATCGTACATTATTTGACTTGTTACATGTGTTGTACATGGTCTGGCACTTAGAAACTAGTTTGGCTATATGTTTGGGCTGATTTGAAATACTTAGTAGTGGTGAACATTCGTTTACTCTATGAATAGCACTTGTAAGTTGGCTTAATATACATGTTGTGCACAATTGCTAAACTCATGAATTGAAATGACACATGTATTATATAAAGCAACATATTTGGTTATAAGTCACGAACGGGCCGTCGGGTCAACTCGGTCAAACTATGGTAAATGGTCAACTTGGTCAACCTTTTTGGTCAACTGTCATCAAAGTTGGACATTTTGGTCAAAGGTCTACAAAAAGTTAAACTTTGGTCAAAGTCTCCCCTTAAAAAATATAAATAAAATACTCATCAGTTAGTTGAGTCTTATTAACTAGTATACGTAATTTAAAGAGTCCTGTGGGTTCGATTATCCGGGCTTACTTAGTTGTAATAGAGTCGATCGGTACACTTGCCGGTTAGTAGTTTTAGTTCAGTTTAAAAGTCCAAAGTCTATATTAGCTTATTTTTAGTTAACAAATTTATAACTATTTTTAACACATCAGTGGGTGGGTAGATAGATAGATACACATGAACAAATGTATGATAAATTATCATATATGAAAACACAATACATACAAACGTTAAGCAATTGTGCTCAAATAAATAATAGTAAAATGCTTAATAAATACTTTTTCCAAACCCAGTCACATAGTAATAAGAACAACGAAAACAAACCTTAATATCGTCCGACAACCCTCAACCATGTTTCGTTATCTATTTCTTTCGCGAGGAAAGACATTTGCTTATCCGTTAAATGATTAAGTGTATGATTAAACATCACCTTCATAGGCGTATCAAACTCAAAGAGAGTTAGTACGCAGTCGTTACAAGTCCCTGGGAATGAGACTCGTTGGCCCCTATCATCCACATATACATGTACCGTAAAGGTAGCTATTCCTGTATTGGGGCTGATATTGGCATTTCTTCCAAAGTGTACACCAATAGGCACATATCCATCTATATGAACTAAGTGTCTTGTTCGTTCTTCGATACATTAAGTCCCCTTGAAGAACTTTTGCCCGTGTAACGGACATTGTTAGGGTAGTCACATCAAATTTGTGGATAATCACACATACCGTTCATCCAACAACAACAACCTTGTCGACCCTCTCCAGTTCCCGAACCTCCCCACCCCATCCCCAATCAACCAACTCATAAAAAAAGATGTCCCATACTACTTAGCTTATGAACTATGAATTAATCATTCATCCAAAATATAGCACTCATCAAACCTAAGAAATAAATGTAAAATCCATTGTACAACTTTCACAGGCCCAAATCCCTAAAATCATTAGTTATTATTATTATTATTCATACTACTAACAAACTAATAATAATAATAATAATAATACCTTTGAACATGATTGAAAGCGGACGGATTTGGAATCAATTTAGTGGTCGGCGGAACTGAGAACGACGAATTTTGTATTGGTAAGGATTTCAAGGCCTATGTTAATGGTGCCGGAGAATTTGCAGAGTTTGAGATCGTAGGATTTGGGGAGACGTGGTTGGAAACTGGTTGTAGTTGTTGTTTATCATTGTCAATGGGTTCTTTCTTGTGAAGATGAAGATGATCAGTTAATCGATAGGAGAGAGAGAACCTTAAAACAAATCACAAATGTTAATTTATCTTATATGTGAAGTGTGTGGTTGGTGATCTTAACCAATATGAATAACAACTTCCTAAAAATAGCTTGAATATTTTTTGTTAACATTTAAATTATAGTTAAAAAACAATTTGAGAAGTTTGAATTTTCTTTTTTTTTTTTTACTTTGGCTATCAACATTAAGTTTTCTTTTATAGTTGTCCATCAGCTTTTTTCCTTTTACATTTGGACTATAAAATTTACTTTTGTGGCTAACTTTTTTTATTTTAAATTTTGATCACCAAACCTATAAATACCAACTTTAAATTTTTTTTGTCTTTTTCTTTTATTTTACACACCTTTTGTATTTTGAACCCCAAAAATTATATGTTTGTACCCATTGTTTGGACGAATGTAACATTGTTGGCTTCTAAAACGAATAAACGTTAATAAGTTGGTATGTTAAATTTTAATAAATAACAAAGAGAAAATACCCCTTAGTGGCAAGTTTATGAACAAATGCAAAAATGATATACCATTTTGCGATGTCTTTTCCTTTATAAATATATTATGTTGAAAACCATTTTTTCCCATTATCAGCAATGTTGTTATTTGTTGTCAATTAATTCTATATTTAGTGGAAACGTTGCAAGTGTGCAGGTAACTCATTTTTTTTAACCAATCAAAAATCAAAACGTGTTATCTTCATATTTCAAACAAAACCACAATAAATTTTGGTTGTTCTTACTGGGTTATTGACCCGTACACGACACAGATGGAAATATAGAAATCGTCAAGTAAACATATATACAATTTCAAACTACAAGTTATTTTTTAATATATTTTTTGAAACAACATGATTTTTAATTGCAATTCATATTCATACGGAAACAAAGTACTTAAATACATAAACTTACAAAAAATGGTTTTTATATAGTAGAATTTCTAAGAAGAAAATTTAAAACTTTAAAACATAAACTTCATAAACTTTTAAAACTAATATTAATATAAAACAAACAAACTTCACTAACATTATTCTGGAAAACAAGCAAATCAGAAAATAAGCATCCAGGGAAGATTCCCGATAAGCATCCAAGAATAATTCGGGCTTCTTTTATTCTTGGACCGGGAACACAGTTGATTACATAAACATTCATATACCAATCTAACAAACATAGTGACTAACTGACTACGAAAACTGGTTTTACATTTCATGTGAAAAGTCCTGCACCTAATCAACTGAAGCACATTCAAAGCTCATTTAAGAACCAGAACCAAATCTAAACCTTTTGAAAATGATATGTTTTGACCAGAGTCAAATCGTTACGCTTTTAGAATGATCCGTTTAAACACAAACCAAATCGATATCTTTTAAATTAACCCGGTATGACCAGAACCACATCAATGCGATTTTAAAAAGACCCATTGAAACCAGAATGCAATCAATGCCTTTTTATATTGACTCGTTGACCCGAACTAAACTGATATTCTTTTAAAATGACCCGTTTTAATCCAAGCCAAAGCAAATCAAAAAACATTTCTAAAATGACTCATTTTCATAAATGAATAATAACACGCTTATAGATTAAGAAGAAAATAAAGGGGTAACACATAGAATGTTCTTAGCTTTTGAAATCCTTTCTACCAAATGCGAATTCATTATTAGTGGTTGTGAAGATTCAAAAAAAAAATATAAAGCTTCAATAACTTCAAAACACTTGAAAGTTGAAACCCATGTGAACCTTTCACCAAATTTGTGAACCTTCCATATTATTTCATTTTTCAATAGATACTAAAAACCAAACACCGAACAAACTAAATAAAAATTGAAACGAAACTAAATTGATAACTAAAACAAAACTAAAAGCGAAAACCTAAATAAAACCAAATACCAATAAAACTAAAACAAAAACCAAAATGAAACTGAAAAACTAAAACCGATAAATCTGAAAGCTCATTTAAGAACTAAAACTAAAAGTCCTGCACCTAATCAACTGAAGCACATTCAAAGCTCATTTAAGAACCAGAACCAAATCTAAACCTTTTGAAAATGATATGTTTTGACCAGAGTCAAATCGTTACGCTTTTAGAATGATCCGTTTAAACACAAACCAAATCGATATCTTTTAAATTAACCCGGTATGACCAGAACCACATCAATGCGATTTTAAAAAGACCCATTGAAACCAGAATGCAATCAATGCCTTTTTATATTGACTCGTTGACCCGAACTAAACTGGTATTCTTTTAAAATGACCCGTTTTAATCCAAGCCAAAGCAAATCAAAAAACATTTCTAAAATGACTCATTTTCATAAATGAATAATAACACGCTTATAGATTAAGAAGAAAATAAAGGGGTAACACATAGAATGTTCTTAGCTTTTGAAATCCTTTCTACTAAATGCGAATTCATTATTAGTGGTTGTGAAGATTCAAAAAAAATATATAAAGCTTCAATAACTTCAAAACACTTGAAAGTTGAAACCCATGTGAACCTTTCACCTAATTTGTGAACCTTCCATATTATTTCATTTTTCAATAGATACTAAAAACCAAACACCGAACAAACTAAATAAAAATTGAAACGAAACTAAATTGATAACTAAAACAAAACTAAAAGCGAAAACCTAAATAAAACCAAATACCAATAAAACTAAAACAAAAACCAAAATGAAACTGAAAAACTAAAACCGATAAATCTGAAAGCTCATTTAAGAACTAAAACAAAAAGTCCTGCACCTAATCAACTGAAGCACATTCAAAGCTCATTTAAGAACCAGAACCAAATCTAAACCTTTTGAAAATGATATGTTTTGACCAGAATCAAATCGTTACGCTTTTAGAATGACCCGTTTAAACACAAACCAAATCGATATCTTTTAAATTAACCCGGTATGACCAGAACCACATCAATGCGATTTTAAAAAGACCCATTGAAACCAGAATGCAATCAATGCCTTTTTATATTGACTCGTTGACCCGAACTAAACTGATATTCTTTTAAAATGACCCGTTTTAATCCAAGCCAAAGCAAATCAAAAAACATTTCTAAAATGACTCATTTTCATAAATGAATAATAACACGCTTATAGATTAAGAAGAAAATAAAGGGGTAACACATAGAATGTTCTTAGCTTTTGAAATCCTTTCTACCAAATGCGAATTCATTATTAGTGGTTGTGAAGATTCAAAAAAAAAATATAAAGCTTCAATAACTTCAAAACACTTGAAAGTTGAAACCCATGTGAACCTTTCACCAAATTTGTGAACCTTCCATATTATTTCATTTTTCAATAGATACTAAAAACCAAACACCGAACAAACTAAATAAAAATTGAAACGAAACTAAATTGATAACTAAAACAAAACTAAAAGCGAAAACCTAAATAAAACCAAATACCAATAAAACTAAAACAAAAACCAAAATGAAACTGAAAAACTAAAACCGATAAATCTGAAAGCTCATTTAAGAACTAAAACTAAAAGTCCTGCACCTAATCAACTGAAGCACATTCAAAGCTCATTTAAGAACCAGAACCAAATCTAAACCTTTTGAAAATGATATGTTTTGACCAGAGTCAAATCGTTACGCTTTTAGAATGATCCGTTTAAACACAAACCAAATCGATATCTTTTAAATTAACCCGGTATGACCAGAACCACATCAATGCGATTTTAAAAAGACCCATTGAAACCAGAATGCAATCAATGCCTTTTTATATTGACTCGTTGACCCGAACTAAACTGGTATTCTTTTAAAATGACCCGTTTTAATCCAAGCCAAAGCAAATCAAAAAACATTTCTAAAATGACTCATTTTCATAAATGAATAATAACACGCTTATAGATTAAGAAGAAAATAAAGGGGTAACACATAGAATGTTCTTAGCTTTTGAAATCCTTTCTACTAAATGCGAATTCATTATTAGTGGTTGTGAAGATTCAAAAAAAATATATAAAGCTTCAATAACTTCAAAACACTTGAAAGTTGAAACCCATGTGAACCTTTCACCTAATTTGTGAACCTTCCATATTATTTCATTTTTCAATAGATACTAAAAACCAAACACCGAACAAACTAAATAAAAATTGAAACGAAACTAAATTGATAACTAAAACAAAACTAAAAGCGAAAACCTAAATAAAACCAAATACCAATAAAACTAAAACAAAAACCAAAATGAAACTGAAAAACTAAAACCGATAAATCTGAAAGCTCATTTAAGAACTAAAACTAAAAGTCCTGCACCTAATCAACTGAAGCACATTCAAAGCTCATTTAAGAACCAGAACCAAATCTAAACCTTTTGAAAATGATATGTTTTGACCAGAATCAAATCGTTACGCTTTTAGAATGACCCGTTTAAACACAAACCAAATCGATATCTTTTAAATTAACCCGGTATGACCAGAACCACATCAATGCGATTTTAAAAAGACCCATTGAAACCAGAATGCAATCAATGCCTTTTTATATTGACTCGTTGACCCGAACTAAACTGATATTCTTTTAAAATGACCCGTTTTAATCCAAGCCAAAGCAAATCAAAAAACATTTCTAAAATGACTCATTTTCATAAATGAATAATAACACGCTTATAGATTAAGAAGAAAATAAAGGGGTAACACATAGAATGTTCTTAGCTTTTGAAATCCTTTCTACCAAATGCGAATTCATTATTAGTGGTTGTGAAGATTAAAAAAAAAATATAAAGCTTCAATAACTTCAAAACACTTGAAAGTTGAAACCCATGTGAACCTTTCACCTAATTTGTGAACCTTCCATATTATTTCATTTTTCAATAGATACTAAAAACCAAACACCGAACAAACTAAATAAAAATTGAAACGAAACTAAATTGATAACTAAAACAAAACTAAAAGCGAAAACCTAAATAAAACCAAATACCAATAAACTAAAACAAAAACCAAAATGAAACTGAAAAACTAAAACGATAAATCTGAAATGAACCAAAAACAAAAATTGTAAAAACCAAAACAAAAAATGAATAAAGTTAAACCCATCTAAAACGAAATTGAAACGAAACAACTTTATAAAAACTAAAACCGAACAAAAATAAAAAACCGAAATGAAACCAAAATAAGAATAACTACCATAAAACTTTGAAAAGAAAAACTTGATAGTTTTTAATTTATATTGAATTATATATTAAATGTGATTAAGTTGAATGTAATTTAATTTAATTTTGATTTATTTTATTAGTAAGAAATTATGAGAATAAATGTTATTTATGGAAATAGTTATTGTTTTAATAATATAGTAGATTTTTTTTCACACGACCAGCAAAACACATATTATAAAAAACCACCCGATGACACATTGTTCGGACCTAACAAGATGCTAGACCAAAGCCCAAAAACAAAAACAAAAAAAAGACACCAAAACATAATGCCATGCTACATTTTAAACATAAATTCTCTCACGAAATCGCTATGTTTCTTGGCCTATTCTTCATCCATAGGTAGCTAAACGTTTTTATTTTACCCACTTTTGCCACAAACACTGCCATATCGTTGATTAATATCAAGTTATATCTTGCATTCAACAAACACCACAACAAGACAAGACATATAAGCGTTTTTATTCCCTCTGTTATTCTGATTTATAACTTTAATTTCAAAGAATAATTTTGAGGTTACTTATTTATAATGTATATACTAGTATTAAACCCGCATGATGCTGCGGGGCAATAATTTGCAATACGATACTTATTATGTTAGTTTATCAATCCTCTCGTGACATAGTGTATAGTACATATTCATGTAGAGTCAACTTATTCTACAAAGGGAGATAAAATGAGAAAGATGAAAATAATTTGTGGCCACCTCTAAAAAAATAACAAATTAGTAAAAAAATCATAACTCAAAATTTAAATAAAAGAGAAAAAAAAAGTAAAAAAAAAAAACAAACAAACAAACAAAAATGTTCCTCCCATCTTCCTCATTCTAAAAAATGTTAAAAAAATACCATTGTGTTTTTTTGTTTATTTTCGTCATTGATTGTGTCTTTTTTTATTGACATTGTGTCTTTTTCTCGATACTGTATTATATTACTCAATATTGTGTCATATTTTGATCGGCATTGTGTTATATTAGTTTTTTTTTATTTTTAATATTTTGAGTTATGATTTTGTTAATATTTTTCTAGAAATTTTTTAGGGGTTTCCTTTAAGATCACAAACACTTATCACACTTCTCATTTTTGTTTCCCTTTATAGATTAACATTTTCTTATACTTACGTTAGTTTTCTAAATCGTGTGATATTTTAAAAAAGTTTATTATGCTAATTTTTTAATTGGTTTGATTGATAATGTGTATGTAGGGTTGTCAACGAGCCGAGCCGAGCTAGGCCAAGCTCGAGCTCGAAGCCTTAAGCGAGTTGAACATGGGAGCTTAAGCTTGGCTCATTCATAAATCGAGTTAACTCAAGTCAACTCCGAATGGCTCAAAACCCTTTTCTATTGAGTTGTTTTTGGCTTTTTCATTAGTTTGAACTTAGCTATAAGATCTTACTTTGAATTAATTGTTAAACCCATTATAAACCATTCAAAGATGCAAAGTTTTAGAGTAGAAATATATATGAGAGCGAGCTGATGTGGGATGCAATCACGCAAAGAAAATGTGAAAAATAATTTGGAATAAACATGTTTTGCTCGGGAGGGAAGCGACATTGCATGAACCAATGTTGAGAAGTAGCAAGCCAATGAGCTGGAACAATTTTGACATTAAAAGGTTGAATATATCAAGTAAATACTCTTCATATGCATATTAATCGAGCTATCGAGCAGAGCCACCTGGCTCGATTACAAAACGTGTCGGCTTGGCTTGATTTCTAATCAAGCTTTTTTGAGCGAGTTTTTTTTTCAAACTTTGGGCGAGCCGTGGGTTTTTTGGGCACCCATAAATGTATATACCACCAAAAGAATTACAACTCATATCCAAAATAATATTAGTTGGAGTTGATTTTAATCCTTTTATTTTGTAATTTGAATTATATTAATGGGAGGACTGGTTTTGTACATTCCGATTTGATAATGTAAAACAGAGCGCATCTTTATGCGTTTAAACCATTTTATAGGTTCATAATGCATATCTAAGTTTTACTTTAATGCTTCATTGACTTGTAAATTATAATATACACACTAATATGAATTTTTTTTATATCTAAACGTCGACAAAACATGCACGTCGTAATATAGGTTTTGTTTATTTTAAACATAATATATTTTAAGATATTGAGGGAAAAAATATATAAATAAATTTGTCAAAATACTGGCTAAAAATAAGGGGTTAAATATGCAACCATTAAAGTTAAATAAAGTTTAAGGATAATTATTGTAACTATAGAATGAGAATAAAAATTTATTTATAAGTTTATAGTTGCATATCTAAGTTGCACTTTATTGTTTCATTGACTTGTATATTATAATCTACACATTAGCTTGGAAAATTTTTATATCTAAAATGTCGAAAAAAATAAGCAAGTCATAATGGTAGGTTCAGTTTTTTTAAGACATAATATATTTAAAGATATAGACGTAAACAAAAATAAATAAATTTGTCAATTTTTAAGATAAAGATGAGGGGTTAGATGTATAACTATTCTTAGATATTACAAAAGTTATCTAAAGTTCAAGGGTAATTATTGAAACTATAGAATGGTAATTATTATAACTATAAAATTAGAATAAAAAGTTACGGTTATTGAGTGTTGAATAAAGACGTAAATACCCTCAAAAATTTTAAAATATAAGCATTTAAGGTTGTACATGTTGCATAATTGATTGGACATCTTAAAATTTAACAGGTTATTCACTCACTCTTTTATATATAATAGAGATAAAATATAATTACCATGAGCTGAAAAGGTTGAAGGTTACTCAAAGTAAGTTGTTTATAAAATAATCAGAAGGTTAGTATTAGAACAATACAAATAAAGTAACCATAGTTGGCATGTTAAATGTTAATAGTTAGATTAATAAAACAATATAATGGGCTTGATTAAAATCTAATTCTTGCCACAATGGCATTTTGCGAGTGGACTCATTATCTAGGAATGGTTGATTATAAAAGCATAATTAACACACGTCTCCTTAAGAAAGTGTCTCATATGTTGCAAATAACAAATACTAAGAATATGAATATGTTGTTTTTATGAAAAAAAAATCAACAAAATGCTATGTAAATTTTAATAAGACTGTTTACTGTTTGACTTGGCCAGTTTTCACTAAAATTGTTTGGCAAAATGACAAACCAAACCGACTAGGTTGGGTGAGCAGTTAGACGTGAAGATTTTAGTAGTTTTTACCATTTATTTTTCAATATCATCAGTGTGTATTTAAACTTCTAAATGATATTTAAAAAAAACAAACAAAACAAAACCACCAAACTCATATTTTGCCACCTCTAGAAAAATATAATAAATAGGACTGCATCAAAATATTAAGCGGTAATTTTGGCTAGAAGGTGCGGGCCTAGCACCGCAGCTTATAGTATCAAACCTTTTGATATTCACGATTGCACCTTATACCAAATAGCATCTTCTCTATGCTTATTTGAAGACCGCACCTTCTGTTAATTTCTTTTAGATACCAAATACCCAAAAGGTGTGGTTTTGATGACCGCATCTTTTGCTTCTTTTTATCTTTTTTTTTTTAATTTCCAGAAAATAAAAAAATACTTATATATAAACCTCAATACAAATTTCCAGAAAACACAAGGAAATAATACACAAAAAAGTTACATTTTACCAAAATATATAAATGTTTAAATTAAAATAAAAAGCAATACACACTAACTAATTTCCGAAGCGAGGCCTTCATTCTTAAAAACCAGAACCGAAGTCTTCAATCTGGCAACTCGAACCTATCTCTTCATTCTCGCAACCTGAATTTATTTTGAATTCGAATTTTAAATCTTTTTTTATTAAACAAAATCTCAATGAATATGTAAATGGTTATGAGAATGTAGATTTATTTTCTAGGGGTGTGTGTAGTGCGGTTTTGGGCTAGAAACAAAATGAAAAAAAAAAAACTTCAGTTTTTGAATTTTTAAAACCGTTCGGTTTCGGTTTGTGTTTTGGGTTCGGTTTAGTTTCGGTTTTCCCGGGTTTTGGCATTTGAGCTTAAAAATTTTAGGCTAAAAAGAAAGTTGATCGAAAATAATGAATTTAAGTATAAATAATTTTGTTAAATGTTAACTAATAGACTATTGGACATTTGGACAAAAAATTTGAGTTCATATTCATTATTTATTAAATTCTTATAAATTACTTAAAATAAAAAATTAAAAATCAAGAAATTCAGTTCGGTTCGGTTTTTTCAGTTTTTATTACATACCAAACCGAAACCGAATCGTTAGTTCAGTTTTTACAAAAACATAAAACCAAACCATCGATTTTTGTTTCTGTTTAATTTTTTTAGTTTGAAAATTTCAAGTTTTACAGTTTCAAATTGGTTTTTTTCAGTTTCTTGCACCACTAGTTTAAACATAAGTTATAACTTATGTTTAAATTGAACTCAAATTGCTTTGACTATAGAATGTAGGGGATCATAAAAAGTTGTTTTTCCCCAAATAGGCTTGGAAAACATCTTATCCTATCACTTTTGAAATTAATGGTTGAGATCTATAGAAATAGCATTCACAATCCGTTAATCAAATTTAGTGAGTGCGGCTTTTATAGTATAAGGAATTGTTTAGGGTGTTGTGAGTTAATGAGAGATAAAACACAATGATTTTTTTGTATATTTGAAAAGTTCATATAGTAACCTATAAATTTTTTAACATATTTTGAAAGTAATTATGTTTGAATGAGATAGAAGAGTAATAATTAAGGTATAAAGAATGATTATTTAATTGAGAATAAGAGAGAAAATATAGTTTATTTTATTATAATTTTATAAATAAAAAGTTGTTTTTTCCCAAATAGGTAGGAAAACACCTTATCCTATCACTTTTGTAATTAACGATTGAGATCAATCATCAAATTATAGTAAAAATGAATGGATGCTATTTTCTTACAGCTACTTTGGTTGATTTTCCTCAAATTTCCTTAGATTTTCTTAAATGTTCATAACTTTTTCAGATGTCATTATCTAAATTTTCCCTTCAATTTTTATTTTAATTTGAGAACCATATGCTACTAAATAAAAAATAAAAACTAAATAAAAAACACAAATGTGAGTTTTTTTTTTCTTTCTGTGGTACAGCATTTTTATACTAGATTTTTTGTGCTATACTTTTTATGCTGGATTTTTTTATACTTAGCCTT
>NW_027503969.1:0-31509 GCF_021521415.1 Bidens hawaiensis | reverse complement strand
TTTAAATTGGATATTAAATTTTAGTATATCCCTATTTTATAGGATTTTCATATCAAATAATTGGAAAGATTAATTTTTAATTTAACGAGATGTTATAACCCGCTTAACAGCTATCTGGTTTTCGTAAGACCCATACCCATGAATTTGGGTTAAATCAATGAGAGGTCTCCATTTAAAAATAAAGCAATCTGGTGGCTTCCATAAAAGGGGGGAGCGACCACATCCCGACACCTAGAATTTTACGGGTTTCGTTTATATATATCATAGATATAAATATTAAAAACGAATAATGTAAAACAACCCTCATAATACGTGGGATAAAATCTAATAATATATATAAATGAAACCTTTAAAAGCTCTCTGGTGGCTCCCTAAATTCTCACAAGCCACCATATTGTTTTATTTGTAAATGAAGGTTTCTCATGCATTTGACCCGAATTTATGGGTATAGGTCTTGTCACACCCCAACCTAAGGCAGAAATGCGGGGGCATTGTAAGGCCCCGTTACCGGTAGCCCTACTTTCGTGTTGGATTTACTCATAAACACAGTTCTAAATATCAGAGTTAATTAAAACTTTCGCGGAATATAAAAGCTTTCATAAAACATTTCATAACAAAACACGTCTTGCCTTAAAACATCATTTTGTCTTTCAAAATAAACGAAACATTAAACTTAAACGTCTTGAGTCTTCTGATGCCAGCCTCTTATTCAGTGCCACGTGTCTCCTCAAGCGAGCTGCCTCATCCTACTCACCTGCGTGCATACTAAAAGTCAGCTACGCTGAGTGAGTTCTAGTTAATCATACACTATACAATACACATAAACTTATATTCTTTCATTCATACTTTCATACTTTCTTTTGTATTAACTTACTTTCATATCTTACGTTATAAAGAGCATTACGCCCTACATTCCTCGAGTATTATTAGGGCTCGGTACCCTCCTTCCTCGAGTATTATTAGGGCTCGGTACCCTCCTTCCTCGAGTATTATTTGGGCTCGGTACCCTCTTTCCTCGAGTATTATTAGGGCTCGGTACCCTCTTTCCTCGAATATTAGTAGGGTTCGGTTCCCTAGTTCTCGAATATTAGTAGGGTTCGATTCCCTCTTCGTTACCATACAACCATACATCATACCTCGAGTATTATTTGGGCTCGGTACCCTCTTTCCTCGAATATTAGTAGGGTTCGGTTCCCTAGTTCTCGAATATTAGTAGGGTTCAATTCCCTCTTCGTTACCATACAACCATACATCATACCTCGAGTATTATTAGGGCCCGGTACCCTCTTCGTAACCATACAACCATCCTTTCCTTCTTTTATTAACTTTATCACATTCATACACATAAGCATACATATCATACTTACCTTATACTTAGCGTTACAACCTGACAGTACGTGCAATATCCGAAGATCGTTCACGTACCGTCAAGCCATCATTCATACATATCACATTATTCACATAAGGCATACACTTATCTCTTAGGATAAGCGTATTAACAAACATATTGAGTATGCACACAGCCCCGAAAACATAACACATAAATGGGGCTAGAAACTCACCTGAACACGGTTACGTTCACCGTTAATCGTAATCCCTTTCTTCAGTTGTGCACGGCTGACTGTATAACAAGTATACGTATCAAATAACTATCACTACTCATATCATCTTTCTAGTCTTAACTACTACCCACAACGAACGGGGGTCCGGGGGCAGCGCCCCTGGCAGCGGGGTCTAGGGGCGGCAGCCCCTAGCAGGGTCCAAGGGGCAGAGCCCCTGGCTGGGGTCGAGCTGCCAGGTCAGCTTGGAAAAATTTTATTTACATTAACTGTCTTAACACATTTTCCATTAGGTTTTTAATTTATTTTCTAATCGAACTTGACTTTAGGCGAAGTTAAACCTTAAGCGAACTTAGCTTTATGCGAAGTTATCAGTTAGGCGAACTTGGCCTTAGGCGAAGTTATCAGTTAGGCGAACTTGGCCGTAGGCGAAGTTATCAATTAGGCGAACTTGGCCTTAGGCGAAGTTACCAGTTAGGCGAACTTGGTTGTAGGCGAAGTTAAGCTTTGAAGGCGAAGTTAAGCTTTGAAGGCGAAGTTATCAGTTTGCAGGCGAAGTTGCCCAGTTCAGCTACGGGTTTGGTTTTTATCAAGCATTTTGGCGATTTTAATACCCTTGTTATGGTTCGACATCACCCACTAACGTTCCCTAACCATTTTCGGTCGTATATATATCCCGTATATACTATAAAGCTTGGATCTTTAAGCTTAAGGACATTCAAAAGGCTAAACACGTTCAATAAAACGTAAACTTTAAAGGTCAAGAACATACCTTTTATACGTTCGGTGTGGTCGCGGTTTGCTTGGTTATCTCGTATATAGAAGATCTAATAATGGTTGGCTCGATTTTGGTCTTGGACGTCTCTCTCTCTCTCTCGGCCGAAATATGGTGTGTGTGTGTTTGGAGCGTGTTAGAGAATAAGATGGAAATGAAATGCGGGTTTAGGGTTTTAGCTTGGTTTAGGGGATATTTATATCCCTTAAAGCCCATGGACCTAAGGGCCCATTCTCATTTAACCCATCTCAATTAATCTAAGTCCATGATCCGTTCTTTACTCGATATTAATTAATTAATAACGCGAAATCACTAAACGTAACTTTCTTTATTCAACATTATAAATTTTAGGATGTTACAGGCGTGATCCGATTGCTCACAGCTCGAAGATACTATCATAAATATAAATGACAATATCTAATTAATTATTTTGTTCAAGTAACACACACAATAATCAATACAACGATACAATTCAAATAAATAGATACAACCATTTAAATTTAAGTTTGTCTTCATTATAATCCTAAGGTCTTTCTAAACGTCCAAACTTCAATCTTCAATCTTCAATCAACCTGCATATGCGTAGAAAATGGAGTTTGATCAACAACACATGTTGAGTGAAATGATCACCAATTTTGAAACAACAAATAATATATATTATATATATATATATAGATGATTGAGAAATGATTAATGATAAATTCGCAAACCAATCTATGTGGTAATAATCAATCAAACCTTAACAAACCAAGATCAAGTATATTCGTGTGCCAATGAATCGTCACCAAGCGAATCGGGCATTGATTACAATGACTAAATTGTTGGTTTACCTTTGCCAAGCGAATCGGGCTCCGGTTACTAAGACGGTCGTATGATCATACTAATGAGAACCCTCTACAAGGGGATATGTTGGACCTCTCTGAAACGTTATCAAGTAAACAATTAAACATGTAGCAACTAGCAAATAGCATTCAACTGATATTCACACAATGATTATATTTGCGATTTTGTGTATATATATATATAGTTAGAAAATATGAATAAGTACGCATATGTCCCCAAAACGTTTGAAAACATTAGATAAAAAGGGGAATGATCAACTTCACCTGATTGATTAAACCAAATGGAAATGAATACGACAAGAACGATAATCACGCTCTTCGAGAATTACCGACAAGAATCCTAATTAAATAATGATATAAGTGAATTATAAATGATATGATACATATAATGGATTTGAGATTTCGATGTGAGTTGAGTTACAATGATATTTGGTATGTTACGGGTTGAACGATTGATCTCTACGAATTGTTATTTATTGTAAAAACAATATTATGAATCATTACTTAATTATAATAATCATCGTTTATTGTATAATCAAATCTACGAGTAACTAGTTTAAATAAATATAAGTGGAAATCTATTATAATAATACACGTTTATAGTTATTATAAAATCTATATTTTAGTATCCTTAACGAAACCAATAGTTAAAATATAATTATACTTTTAATACGTTTGATATGTTTATTATAATTTATTTATTTAAAACGAATTTTATATATATATATAAATACGAGCAATTTATAAAAACGTTTTAACAATGAGAAACACCAATTTTTAGTGTCGGTTCTTAATAAAATAATAATAATTTTATTATTAATTATATATATATATATACACGAAAACTTCTAACGAGACCATTGGACACGAAACGTTAACTTTGTGATGTCGGTCAGATAAAATATTGTTTATTTAGTATTTAATATTAATTATAATATATTAAAAATAATTAAAAACCAATGAAAATATTCAAAATCAAAAAATACCAAAAATAGGGTCTGGCCGGGACTCGAACCCGCGACCTCGGTCGGACCAAGATTTGAGCACACACACCCTAACCAACTGGGCTAGGGTGTCAGCTGGTTATAGAATGGAAACAATATAGTATATACAGAAACCAGTTTACCCAAATTTGATTATAAAACCCTAAAACAACAATCGATCAATCCGTTCATTGTTAATTCAATTAACATTAGGGATTTTGTTAATTGTTGTTATACGAACTCAATGTATATCTTAATTACCTTGATTGATGACTAAACCAGCATGAACGATGAACTACATCGCCGGCGAGATAG
Organism: Bidens hawaiensis; assembly: GCF_021521415.1. NCBI lineage: Eukaryota > Viridiplantae > Streptophyta > Magnoliopsida > Asterales > Asteraceae > Bidens > Bidens hawaiensis. The sequence continues at coordinate 27,035 of NW_027503969.1, read as the reverse complement.
GATGACGAACAGAGTATCACCGGCCTTCGTTAATCCAATTGAATATAGGGGTTTAGATCGTCGGTTATAAGGGAACTCCAGACACGATGAATTGAATTTTTATTAACCCTAGATTATATACTCAAATCCTAGGTTAGGCCGGTTTAGCAACGAATCAATACGTATTAGAGTGATCTTGTTTCCTAATTAATTATGATGATTAAGCCGAATATGGTAAAATCAACCAAAAACATGATTCAATTCTTATTTTAGATCAAAGATTGTGGCTCAAGAAAACTTAAACGGGTCGCAGATATGATTAAACGGGTGTGGGTTTGGTTCTGGGTAAATGGATTATAAAATATTATTGCAATCTAGTCCATACATATTTGAGATGGAAACATTTGAGGATTAAAGTTTACTTTGGAGTTAAAAACGAACGTTTTCTAAAGTAAAATGATTTCTCGATAAGCGCAATATTTTTATTATTAAAATTTTCCGAATGTAAAATGTGTCGGGTAATAGGTATAAGGTCGTATGCGAAAAAACCGAGTTGTTACAGGTCTCACCAAACCCGGATAACTCATAAACGGATTATAACATCACATTAAATTAAAAATTAATCTCAACAATATGAAAACCCTATAAAGGAGGGATATACTAAAAATTAATATATGATTTTTTAACAAAAAAATTATTTATAGATAAGAACAATTTTATATGTAACACCCCGGCTAAAGCGGAATACGCCCGGGTGTGACGTACAGATCACTCATAAGCTCGTAACGCTATTAAAGCGACAATAAATATATTTAATTCATTTCAATACATCACAAATACACAATCAAATATTAATACAATAAACTTGAATTTTCGTCTCTTGTAACTTAATGGTCCAACTATTCTATTCTTCGATCCTTAAACTTCAACCTGCAGCACGTTGAAAATAATATATTTTATCAACAATAATGTTGGTGAGAATTCATATAGTTTTTGCATATATATAATACAAAATGTAAAATTCACAAGTCAAGATGTATTGCCTAAATCATAAAGCAAAGAAAAGTAAATACATGATATTCTCGTCCGCTTGACAAAAGTCAAATCTACTAAGGAATCCCCGTTCGCCACCCTACTTAGAGTATAGAATAATGATACCGCCATTTAAAAATGGACAGCGCAGGTACGCCCCGTCGGACCCTCCCGCTATGATTATTTGTATGAATCTCCACCAATAAAACAATAAACAACTAGCACATAGCCACATAGTTTGCAAGCAATATGATTCAAAACAAATACATACAAGACACGCATGTGAATTTCGGTTTGCAACATGACACAATGAAATCAAAGTTTGGAACGTGCTACACCCCAAAACGTTAAAAGATGAAAAATGGGGTTATGAAAACTCACCTTTGAGTTTGAGGATACTTGGACGAAAAACCGAAAGCGAGTATAAAGAATTCCGAAATGGTCAAACGTCACGAACTATATAAAGGAAATATAAAGGGAATCAAAACTAGCTATCGGGATTTATTAGTTTGATTTTTAGAGTTTAAACGTTATTTTAATATATATATTATTTAATATCATTTTAAGTTTTATGGGGTTTTAACGAGTTATAAAGTTGCGACGAAATATTTTAGTGATAATTATGATGCGGTTCCTAATAATTATTAAGCGCGGTTGGAAGAATATAAAATTTATTTTAGTGGTTTACGAAGTTAACTAAAATATTAGTATAATAATAGCCAAGTTTATAATGAAAACTTAACAAATGGAAATTGGTTTTTTTACGCAAAAAGTGATATATATAACTTATAAATATTTTTATTTAATTTAAAATAACTTTTTTGAATTTATTATTATTTTTAAAAATTTTATTTTGAAAATTTAAATGATTTTAATATATAAAAGAAGTTGGAAAAAAATAACAAAGAAAGTGCATGGACCCGGGTTCGAACCCGGGTCTGATGATCCATAACCAAATGTACTAATCAAAACCAGAAAAGGATATTTATATATACAAGTCAAGGTTCATCTTCTTAATCAAAACCCTAAGATTTAATTCGTTTAATTCGTTCCATGTTTGATTAAATTAAGTTAGGGGTTTTGTTTTTCATAAGTTTGTGAATTAAAACCATATAGAAATTACTTTTAAGGGTGCCGGAATGAATGAGAACGATGGTGACCGGTATCCAAAACTTAGGAGACGAATTCAGTGTTACAGAGTGTATTATAATGAAAGTGAAGGTGATGAGCGAGTTTATATTGAAGTTCTGGTCCTATTTATACTATCAATTGCAACGTACATTCGTTAATTCGAGTTAATTCATTTGGCCGAAAATCCGGCGAGTTTAACGGGTTTTAAATGGACGGTTAACCTCGTTAAAGCACAATTAATTAGTCAATATACGTTTTTTATCGATGCCAAAATACGTTAGGATCAATCATGGGGTCAAAACGGAATTAAAAACCGGGTTTTAGGTTTTTCCGACGCCGATTCCGGCGGCCGGAATTTGAACAGAAAAACGGGGTGTGGTTGGGAGGGGGGTTGGGTTGTTTTTGTAAAATTATTATACTTTGGGTGAATTGCAACACCGGTCCCTCAACTTTCATAATCTATTAAAACTATAATAAAATTTATATTTACATTAATAAACCTTTAAGTTATAAAATTTGCTAAAAGTATATGAAAGTATATTTGTGTTATTTTCGTATTATACCCGATGGCTTGAGGATCGAAAAATATTGGTTGACGGGAATATTAAACGTACGGAAGAAGGAAAAAAATGAATTTCGAATGTCGGAAATACTTTATTAATGGTAAACAATATAAACAACAATAAATCGAAACGACGCAACGGGTCGGGTTAATGGATTCAAATACAAATACGCAAATTTACGAATAATAAATACATTAACGAAACTTGAAATATAAATATATATATTTATATATATCTTTACAACAAAAACTGAAAATTAAAAATGGGTTGGGTTTTCGGGTTTTGAAAAGTAATGAATGTTACATTATACTAAAGAATAAGTGAGTCTCGGGTCTCACCAAACCCAGATAACTTTTAAACCGGGTTATAACATAGCATTTATTCGTGAAACTATTTTATCATCAAACCCTAAGTATATTATTAAATTTTTTACACTAAAATAAAATTAGAATTCAAAACAATATATAAATATTATAAATTAATAATGTAAAATAACCCCCGTAATACGGGAGATAATTTAAATTAAAAAATAATCTTACCAAATATTTGATATGAAAATCATATAAAATAGTGATATACTAAAAATTAATATCCGATTTTAAAAAAAATATATTTATAATTCAAAACAATTTTATAGTAAAAGAAAATAAGCGATCATGGGTCACCAAATCCAGATAGTTTTTAAACGGGTTATAACATATCATTTATTTGTTAAGCCATTTAATAATCAAACCCTAAGTATATTAATAAGTTTCTTACAATAAAGAAAATTAAAATTCAAAAAATAAATATTAAAAAAGAAAAATGTAAAACAACCTCCGCAATAAAGAAGATAAAACCTAGTTATATAATAATTTTATCGCCACGAATCAAAATAAGATATAGAAATCTAAAATTAACATATGATGAGGGTGTCCATTTTCATTTCAATATAACTAGATTTTACGACGAGAAATCAAAATAAGATTATATAATTAGATTTTAGAAACTATGTCGATATAAAATATTCTTATTAGACCTTTCGTTAAGGGTGAAATAGGGGCGGTATAGGTGGTGAACAACCCCAAGGAACGGTATAGGGGTTGGATAGTATGGTAAAGACAGACGGCATGAGAAGAAAGTGATAAGACCATGTGTTTTTCTCTCTCTCATTCTCTCACAAATGCACACACACACAAATAACATGATAAAGAGGTTTTAAAGCATAACAAGACGTTAAGCCATGAGGCATACTCTAACTTCTTAACTCCAAAGAAAGAGGTTTAATTCACAATTAATAATAAATCAATTAGTAATTAATACATATTGTTTCTTTTAACCCGTGAAAACATAATTCATATGCCTTTTTAACAAACTTAACACCAATGGGAATTGGTTTAATGCATATTTAAAGTAAAATGTAATCTTAATTTTATGTTGGGCGCTATATCTTAATAAAGAAGGGCTTCGAAGCCCGTTTTTTACCTGACGATAACGTAAAGGGGCTTTAAAGTGTCCTCCATACTGAATAGCCATAGAAATTAATAACGATGAGGGTGTCTATTTTTTTTTATTTTTTCTACTTGGTGCTTTATATGCCATTTTTGCCGTATCGACTGTCATATCAATTCCCTAATATCTTTTTTGTTGTGTTGTTATGCATCTTTCCATTTCAACTTTTATATGCCATTTTTCCATATCAACATCACCTCTTAAGAAGGGGACGCCTTACGTACATTTTGTTCATTTAAATTTAATTATAATACTACAATTTTGGAAGAATTGGTGCAATAGAGGTTGCACCTTGAGCTTCTATTGTATGTACATGGGTGACATCATTTGACATGTTTGGTTATTTGTCGAGTGTCCACTGAGTGTCGTACGTGTCCATTTTTGGTGTATGTTATCGCTTATCTGGTTACTCAAAACTCTCCAGATCATCAAACCCTATCCTTTTTCCACCGCGTGAGGTAGTTTTTGCACCACCCACTGTTGCCGGGTTCGTCTGGACTCTTGGTGTTGGCGATCGTAATGGCAGTTGATGGTCATTGTTTACGGCGGCGGTGTTGTGGCAGACGGTGGCGATGGCGGCTGTTTACGGTGGGGGACGATTTTTTTTACCATGTGGATGAAGGTGTTGCACGTGGGTTTTGATAAATGCTTCACCGTATGAATTACCTACCTGTCTTCTTTTTGTTCTGCAACCGTCGTTTTTACTTCCTTGCTTCCGTATGCGGATGTTGCAGGTTAGACAATCACTTCTTTCAATCGAAATTGTTTTTCATTTTTCCGTCATCAATTTTGTTGTTCATTATGTGTATATTGCGATGTTAGTGTTCGACATATAAGAAATTGAGATTAAATCTTTGTCTTTATTGTTTCTAGATGAAATGGGTGTTTCCTATAATTGTGTGTTCCTTTACTTGTTTGGGATTGTTTCATGAAATGCTTGAAATTATACTTTCGGTTGGCATGCACTTAACCTGCTTCATTAAATGCTTGATATAGTTTATTGTCTTTTCGGTATGAATTCTTTATCTTGCTTAGTCGGCATGTTGATGATACGCAAAAGATGATTGTCGTCTTCTTCTTTTTGACAAGCAGACTAATTGTTTGTTTCTTTTGAGGAGGTTTTGCCTGGCTAGCAAGTGGGTTTTTCGTTTGTTTTGATAGTTTGTGGTAATTTGATTGGTAAATTGATATCATTTGGTTGATTAATTTCTTTGAGCGGTGTGCTGTTTTGTTGACATTTAGTGTGTCATACAAATTAGGTGTCCTGCATGTTTCCATGTCTTTTGTGTTTTGGATACGGTATCTTATATTTGATGACATCTAATTAAGTAATATATATGGCTTTGTTTGCCCAATTCTGTTTGATCAACGGACGATTAGGATCCTTTGACTATTGTATTTAACTAGCGGACGGGTATGTTTAGGATTGGCATTATGCATTGTGGTTTCTGTTAATGATATGGGATTTCGTTTGTTATTGTAAGCAGGTCTTTTGTTGCTATTGTTTCACAATGAGTGGCAGCCAAGTTGTTTAAGGTACAACGTCTGCAGTATGTTTTACTATTCACACATGTCGTTATAGGGTACTTTTTCGCTTGCATATTTGGTTTGCCATAAAACTAAGGTTGAAGATACGTTTGTTTGCTTTATCATAAAATTGACATGTTACCACCACATAAACAAACATAAATTAACAAACGAGACATGTGTGTCCGTTTGTTAATGTGTGTCCAAAAGGAAACAAACACATATGAATGAAGAAGGTAAACGAACATAAATTAACGAACGAAACAAGTATTCATGTTTGCTTTGTTTAACTAAGTAAAAAAATTTGTCCATGTTCCTTTGTTTATTAATTAAAGAATATAAACGAACCGCTAGCCGAACGGTTCATGGAGATTCAGTTCTTTTACAGGCCTTAGTTCGACCTATAATAATGTAGGATAAAGTTTGAAGAATGAATATCACAGTTTGAAATACCTGCACTTATTCTTTGAGTATGCATAGTGACTTACACAACCTATTTGTCAAACTTTACTGAATCATATTATACCAAAACATATGTTAACATTTAGAAATAGCCTTTCTAAGTAGATACCTTTTCTATAAGTCCAAATAAGTGTTAAAACCATGGCACTAAGAGATTCTTCCAAATTATTAATTGTGCATAGCACACCACAATTTTTGTACACAACATGCATGTGACTTGAGAATTCTGTTTGTGTTCAGGCACAGACCAAGCAGCAAAAAAGCAGATGTAGAACATGATGAACCATCAGAGACATTTTGGCAACAACTAATATCAGGTAACCTACTATTCATGCACAAAGACATTTTCAATACACCAACAAGTGCTGACATGCAACACACTGAAACAGGTTCGACACATATTATGGCAGCAGACAACTTTTAGCAGAACAAGAATCTACAAGGCATAACTAACATCTACAAAGACCCTCTTATATGATGTAAAGGACTAGATAGATAAGATGTAAACCATAAGTATTGTCATTGCAAGCCACATACATGTAACAATGTTCCTTAATCATCACTCAAAACGGGCATCTCTTGGTTACCATAGTTGATATATATGTGTACAAGTCGGTTAATGGGCCCAAATCGGTTCAGGAACCGATTAGTCAACCGTTTTGGTCCAAACTGGTTCAAGTTAGAATCTGGTTTGGTCAAAAGCATGCTTACTTTGATACGGGTTAAAATATACGCCATTGCGTCCTTTTTCGTTCTTACACCCTGGCCCGCCGCAAGGCACCCTGGGCGGCGGGTCAAAATACTAGTTTTAAACTATATGCTGCCAAACTACATAGTACAAACTGAATATTCTTAATGGAGCTGATCAGCTCTTTAATTAGTTCGTCAAGATTAATAAAAATGCCTTTGGAAGCTCAATGAAAACAATAATGGAGTAAGCTACAAAACCTAAAAATCCACTTTTGTATCCATTTGACTAAATATTTTAGTAAGTCAATGGAGAATTATTTGTACCAATCAAGTGTAGATATAGTTGACTTTGCTAGCCACATACCTCTCTCCACAAGAACCGGTCAATGTTTTCCAACATGGAAAGTTGACTTCTCTTGTGAATGTAGGGATAATTAGTAGCCCGACCTCCATGTATATTATTTATATAGTTGGTTACTTGGTTTCATAACCTGTGAAGGCAAAGAAAAGACATAAAAATGTAATGAAATAAAATAACATAAAAAGAAAATAAAAATAGAAAATAAATAAAAGTTTGGAAGGTGAAACCAAAAGGTGCGTACAATTTTATAACCTAGTAATAGTACTATATTAACGGGTACTATTATTATCATTTTACACATAGAAATCAAAATACACGTAATATTCTACACACAAAATCAACAATCTTCATAGAAAATTCAGGTAATCAAAAATTCCTCTAAAACCCGAGGAGATGGTTCGACTGGCTGAGGAACCATTCCTATTTCCTAGTGCTAGTAGCAGTGACAGATCTACACATAAATCTCAGGGGTAACGTTCAAATTTTTTTCCCCCATATTTCATACAATATAAACGAAACAAAAATAGAAGCACGATACATGATGTGCAAATTTCTCCTATACGGTTTTTTAAAGCTTGAAATTGAGCCATTACACCATGTTCTTACTTTATCGAACGTTTCTCTTTTGCTGCACGAATTAAAACATTGTTCAAATACTTATCACCCATTCGCTTACGCAAACCCGTATTTATAAATTTCATTTTAGAAAAACATATTTCAACGGTTGCGGTTGCAATCGGTAAAACCAACGCTAATTTCAATATTTGATGAACAAAAGAAAACGTGACGTGCTTTCCGGTTTCCACCATTACACGAGCAAGGTCACACATTCACCCAAATTTGAAAAATGTATCATCTTCCTTTAAAGTGTGATAAAAGGTCATACGATCACCCAAAATACATTCCGAAAATGCCACTGTCTTAGATATGTCAAACTTGGAAAACGAATTTTAAGGTTTAAACTAGAAATATTTTTTAACAAACTTGTTAAGACCTCATTAAATCTATTCCCAAGTCTTGAATTTGCATATTCAAAATTGTTTTAAAATTTTCAACCTCAAAATGAAGATTATGTTTGTTTCTGTTTGATGTTTCTCATTCAAGAAAAAGGAATTTGCTTTACGCTATAAACTTTGTTTAGGCTTTATTTGATTTGAACTTTTAAATTACGATATTCTGTTGAGCTTGTTTTTCGCTTGAGTCTTTTTCTGTTTAATATTTCTTGTACAAACAAAAGAAAACAAAGGATTTGTTGTTTTTGTTTGCTTTGGGCTATAAATTTGTTTGGGCTTTATTTAATTTGAACTTTTAAATTGGTTGGTCTTTAAACAAATAGGGGTAACATAAATATTTTCTGAGGTAACGAAATACGAAAACCGACTCAAAAAGAAAAAAAATTACACTGCGATGAAAAGTTGAGGGGTAGCGGATGCTACCCCTACTTATGAAGTGCATCCGCCACGGGCTATTAGAGGCAGTTCACCGAGAGAGGAACCAACTCTAACACTATATATATAGGATTAGGTTCATTTCAGAAGTGTTTTTAGCGAGAGAAGTACGAGAAGTCATTATAACCAATCATAATTTTTCTTTTAATTTTATTTTTAATTTATATAGAGGGGTATAGTTGTAATCTCCACAAATTTGTATATATGGTAACTAGTAAAAGTTGTAGGCGGTTTCAAATAACAATTTATATTTATTTTTCTTAAATATTTGCAAGAGATTACTCAATTAAAGCATGAAATTATTTATATATGTTTTACATGAAATCCAACATTTTAAAATAAGTATAATACATATCAAACTTATGAGGTTCATGAAAAGTAATATAAAACGAATTTTTAAAATTCTTATTTATCTTTATCTCCAAAATCATTTAACATCTTTGCAATTGATCCAACCTCATAGTGTTCTAACCTCTCGTACATTAGATAAAACACATATCAACACAAATCAACAAACAAATCGACGATTTTATTATTATTTTCTTTTTATGACGAACAAACAACCATTTTTTTAATTTTGAATTTAACCATGCTTTATTATAATATATTCATAATTCAAATTCCCATAATCAATATTGTTCTATTTATAGATTATCAACAAACAAATATACATCTATTTCATTTTATTTTTAATTTCAATATTTTTATCTAAATGGCGTATACACACTTCGAAATAGCACCTACACAGTATATAAATAAACCTACACACGATAAAAATTATACGTACACAATTCGAAATACCTCCTACATAGTACATACATGAACCTATACATAATAAAAATTATACGTACAGAATTCAGAATACCACATACACAATACAATTTATGAACCTACATAGCACATACATGAACCTACATACGATAAAAATTACACAAGTAATTCAAAATACCACCTATATAGTAAATAAATAAACCTACACACGATATAAGTTACACATACAAAATTCGAAATATCACTTACACAGTACATATATATGGACCTACATAATACAAAATAATCATTTATTTATTACATTAAACTACATATAATAAATAACGGATAACACTAATAACCTATATTTGTAAAATTTTCACATATACATTCATGATACCACCTACACAATACATATAAACCCTACACAGTATAAAATGAACTATTTTTTATTTTTTATTCTTCACATTAAAGTACATATAATAAATAATATATCATATTAACAGCTTATAGTTGTAAAATTTTCACGTACACATTCATGACTTTACATACACAATATATGAATGTGTGTAGGCAATACATGATATTTGTTGCATTTGAAAAAATATAATTGAAACATTATGGTATTTGATTAAAATTATATTTATTTAACATTAATTTGATTAATAGTATCAATTAAAAAATTTACATGTAACTTTTAATTAGTTAGTAATAATAAGAAATAAATGATATTAATGATTTAAGTTACGCTTTAAACACTCCAAAAATCAAAGACCTAACTACCCTTATTGATTAAATTATTGGTAAATTGGTATCCTCATAATTACTAGTTACCTTAACCAATCTAATCCATCGATTACACATTGCCAATGTTAATCTATGGTTCATATTGATTTCTCACACTTCTCGCTATAACTTGACTTCTCGCATGATCCATCCCCTATATATATACATATACATATATATATACATATACATATATATATACATATACATATATATATATATATATATATATATATAAAGCACCAGTCAAGGACCTCTTAAATTTTAAGAGGTACCTAACTTGGTGCTTCAAGTACAACTTGTATAGCATTGATTTTTGAATTTAAGAGGGTATTATAGTCTTTTAGGCAATTCACTTTCACGACACATTCTCAATTGGTAAATTAAAATTACACTTTTAACCCTTCAACTATCATAAACTTTTGTAAATTTAAATGATAATTACTTTTCCACCCCTTTAAGTTTACCCATATATTCCTCTATTGTATTTTTCCTTTGTTTTTCTTTAATATATTTGAATATGTCGAGTTTTAATAAATTTCGAGCAAACCATCACGATGTCCTTATTTTTGTAAATGTTTAGATGTAAAATTTATTGAATATCAATGTTCGAATTACAATGTACAAGTTATAGATGCATCAAAGTACAAGTCTTCTTGGTAATAACTTTGCTTGATTTAATTCAAATTATTTACATCCGTTAAAACTGTACGGTACCCTCCAATCTGCAGTTACACATGTTCCCTCCAATTACACCTGTTCAAATTACACCTGTTCCCTCCAATCTGCACTTACACCTTGATTCTAGGGCTCATCGCTCTCTCATTATGAAAACACCGTTAACTCTCTTCCACGACCTGGCTACAATCTCTTATTATCATCATCGTCTGTGTTACCATCTTCATCGTTATGTTACTTTTTTATCTTAATTGGAGTTCTAAAAGAGGTTAGTACTATCGCTACTATATGTGTTCTGTTCAATTGGGTTGCGATCTCTAATTTTTAATTATGGCCAGCGATTAGGATTATGATACCATACATCAATTATCGTTATCTCCCTAAGTTTAAAATCCGTTTGAAATTTAGGATACTCTAACCTGTTTCTTTGATGCAATGAGTTTCTTTTTAAATTTTGTTCATGATGTCATTACGACCGCTTTACAAGGAGTTAGTGGATGCTCCACCATACGGGAGAGGGTTTTCTTGTAACACCTCGTAACCGCAGCGGAAACGTAAACGGGATGCAACAGACACCTCTGATATCAACCACATTGTTTATAAAGAAAACTGAATGCATTAATATACTTCAAAATTACATTATCTCGTATTTCATTACCGTCTAGGTGATACACACATCATACAATACGTTACATAATTCTATTTATTATAATGTATCCTAACATCCCGCACGCAAATCTTACACACATCAAGCACTTAGCACGTAAGCAATCACTTCATCTTAGTTGTACCTGAAAAGCATGTGAGAAAACGGGTCAACTACGAATAGTTGGTGAGTTTCACAATTCGAGTAAACCATGATAAATCATTATCATAAAATAATATTATTATCGATGTAATTATGCTGAGCCCACAAGTGAAACCTCTGACTATCACACACAACCCCCGTGGCATATCCCCCGCCACGGACCCGTGGCATATCCCCCGCCCACGGAACTGCCCCAAACCGCTATTTCTAACATTACATAGCAAAATATATATAACACCCAAAATAGACATGTGCAACTGGCTGGGAAAAATCAGCAAATCCATGCCGGACCAGTTGGGTTTGTCAGACCAATAGTACTATCCACACTCTACCGGCTTTCAGTTAATCACTCGTGTTCCGGGGCCTTAGAATGTTAGCAACTCAGACAATTACCATCTTAGTACATTTCCGTACGATTCCCGTACAATAAAATATATATAAATCCACGCAAATCCATGCGTTCAGTATGTACTTAAACATTTCAGTAGTAACATGCTTCCGCCCCGGGAAAATATTTGAAAACAATTCAGAAAAAGGGGCTCGTGAAACTCACCTTAGCACATGCAAGCAGGTAACAACAATCATTATCAGTTAACACGTCCAATCTGTAATATGATCCCTACGATCGTTACTATACACTCATTATTATTATAACTTTAACCAAGTTAACCGGTACATCTGGGGACACTGTTAACCCAGCACTGTACCCGTTCTGGGGGCAAGGTTAACCCAGAAACACTTCTCCGGACTCAGATTGTGATATAGTTTAGAGTTCCATGGTCACAATTACTATTAGTCGTTTTTCTCGTTTTGCGTGCCTAGCACGGTTATCCGTTTTTACGTTTCAAAAATGAGTTTTGTCACACACGACCCGAAAGTAGTTCTTGACTGATAATTTAATTAGAGATGTGAAATTATAGCTCGGTTTAGACGCCCCGATTGGCCGCGGGACCCGTTTCCGTCTTTAGCGTACCGGAAACCGTTAAATCGGACAAAAATTACTCAAATCATCCGAATTATTTTCGGATGATTTATTTTTACTTGTTTAACTCATTTATATAAAAATAGTCCATTTTTAGGGTTTTTATACACCAGTCAGCTCGTTTAAGCGAGCTTTACCGGTTTACTCGTTTTAAGCTTTAAAAGTTTGTTTTTGCACAAATAATTATCCGTTTAATCTCGGATCTTGAAATTTTGCACAAATGACTTTTTGACAGTGGGGAATTTTATAAAAATATTTCCAGAATTAATTTTTATATTTAAAATTTATTTATTTATTTTTTAAACACCATTTAAACACTAAATATGTCGTAAATACCAAACGATCTTAGAAAAATCCCAAATTTCTCCTGGATGTCCCCTGCCATCCAAATAGTCCCCTGTAATTTTTCCAGAACCAAAATCTTCTTTTACATGCCATTTTCACTAAAACCGAGCTAGAAAACCCTAGAACTCGTTTAACCGAAAAGCCTACTTAGACTTCTCCAACTGACCTCAAATTTTGTGTGTGTCTTATACTTGATATAAAAAGCTTATCTGCAATTTTCCAGAATTGTTCATGATATTTAACTATTTTCACCATTTTTAGCAAAACCGAGCATTAAATTCACCAAATATTCATCATTTATCCAAAAATTACCAAAAATTCACAGAACTCTTATTTTCATGTGTAGAACATCCCTGTAAAATTTCATTACCTAACCCTAAACACATCACAATCTGTCCAAATCTCCAAAACCAAACATAAACCGAATATACATTTCGTTTTCCGCCACTACAAGCTACAAACTCGTCTTTCCGCCTTATCTACCACTAAACACAGAGCCTACAAACAACATACCACAATACCAAGTTAGTTACACTCACGATCAAGCCATTTCTTTCATGGTTTCGGTTATGATTCCAAAAACAAAAATTTAACCGTAAAAATTCGTTTTTGATTCGTTTAACTCCTTTCTTGGACCAAGATCCCTTGTATAACCCGTATACATCACTTGATCATGCAAGAATCGGTTTTCATCATTGAAACCTCATTTTCTTGCAAACCAACTCAAGAAACGAAGATGAACACGTGCATAACTCGATCATTACCTTGTTTTTCTTGCTAGAACTCTCGGTTTTTGGATGAAATAGTTGAGAGAATTGATGGATTGTTGAATGTGTGTTTAGAAAAAAGAAATGAAGCAATGAGGGACTTTGTGGAGTCCGATCGGAAGTATGAGGGGTGGGGTGGGACCCACCTCTTCTATTTTTAGCCACATATTTGGATATCCGCAATCCGGATAATGTTTTGGATAATCTGGTTCAGTTCGTTTTTCGGTTAAATGTTTAATTCGGCTTAAAACGAGGCTAAAACGGTCGTTTTTCGGCTTAAAAATGAAATTTATATAAAACCGATTTAAAAACTTCAAAAACTTAAACCATGACATTTATTAACTTAAAACATCATATCATTAATTATCGCGCATCTTTTTCGGCTTGATCGATCATCTCTTGCTCGGTTTGGTATTAAAGGTTTCGTTTAATGTACCGACGTACCATTAAATCGAAATTCTTTTTCTGTGCCGTACTTTACTTATCCCGAAGCATTAATGCTTCGTAACATCACTAAATATTATAGATATCGTCTATAATTGAACCCTCGATTCGTTCGGGTTTCAATAATTATCGATCGATTAATCGCATATTCAATGCGGTGAATTATATATTCACGTACAATCAATACAATGAACCATGTATTCTCGTATAATTACCATGGTAACTCATGTACCCGACATTAAATATGACGTAACTATTGTCTACCGGTTAGGGTATACCGGGTTTCGTCGGAATCGTTACATTCTCCCCCCGTTAAGAAATTTCGTCCTCGAAATTTTACACGCTCACTATCCCTTTCCGAGAGAAAGGTGGGGGTTTTTCCTTCAGAATTCACCCTCGCGTTACCAGGTATAATCTGGTCCTCGCTGTGAATTCCACTTAATCTTAATCAATAAAGCTTGGTATGTCCAAACTGTTTAGTTTTTCCGTCTACTATCTCTACGGAATTATTTATGATATCAGGCATGTCTTCCATGAGTACCTCCATTACTGGTACTTTCGTTGCCTCGTCGCATAGGTACTTTTCAATCCGTATACATGGCAAAACATCATGTATAGTACTTAGCCCCTGGAGTACTTTAATCGATAGGCTAAATGACCAATCATGGAGATAGTCTCATGAGGTCCAATGTATTAAGGAGCTATTTTCGGTTTTTGCCAAACCTCATATCACCTCTCTAAGGTGATGCCTTAAAAATACCTTGTCACCTCTTTCCAGCGACAATGGTTTCCTTTGAATGTTGGCATAAATCCTTTGCCAATCTCGCGCTGCTTTCAACATATCTTAATTATTAGAAATCCTATTGGTTGTTTCTCGAATCAATTCAAATCTTGTGGCTTGAGTGACGCCCATTTTCAATTTAACAAATTGGTAATAATTACTTCACCCATAGAAAGCTTTAAGCTCTCGATGCTTCCTTCCCCGCCTTCCAATATTGGAAGTAGGATGACTATTTCGATCTGAGATAATTGAAAATGGTACTCCACGACGAGATACCATTTCACCATCATGAATTTGGGCGAGAATTCATTGTGGTAATCGACATGGATTGGGATGAAATGCGAGGATTGGTTAATCGATCCGCGATTACCCAATTTACCCCATGCCTTTGATATATCTTGGGAATTTGCGTCCCGAAATCCATTGTAATTTATTCCCACTATCATTGGCGAATTTTCTGTCGTTGTGGCGTTCCTAAGGGTTTTCGGTATGCAGCCTTATCTCTTGCATAACTTAAATATTCACCAACATACGTAACCATATCTTTCTCCAAACTCGGCCATTAATAAAATCCTTTCAGATATTCGTATCATCAATAGTCTAATACGATCCCGGATGTATGGAATATTTCGATCTATGCGCTTCGTCCATGATTAATTCACGAAGGTCATGGAGGGTCGGGATCCAAACCCAATTTTTTTTGAAGTAGAGAATTTCGTCCACGCGTTGTTCGAAATTCTTCTCATTGCCGTAAAGTTCCTCCTTTTCCAATTGTTCCTCTTTCAACGTCTCACGTTGAGCGACTCGAATCAGGTCCGAAAGGTTCGACTGGACTATCATCCCCAGCACTCGCACTCGCAATGGCTTAACCCGATCTTTCCTACTCAAGGCATCGGCTACGACGTTAGCCTTGCCGGGGTGATAACGGATGTCACAGTCATAATCGCTTAACAACTCGACCCATCTTCGTTGCCTCATATTCAGTTCCTTCTAATCAAATATGTGCTGCAAACTTTAATGATCGGTGAAGATGGTGCACTTCGTACCGTAGAGATAATGTCTCCAGATTTTAAGTGCGAAGATAACCGCTCCCAGTTCTAAGTCGTGAGTAGTGTAATTTTTCTCGTGTACTTTTAACTGTCGGGAAGCATAGGCTATAACCTTATTATACTGCGTCAACACGCATCCTAACCCTTTACGCGATGCGTCACAATACGCGACAAAACCATCGTCTCCATCGGGGAGACTTAAAATCGGCGCTTGGCACAATTTTAATGGTTTCTATCTTATTTGGATCTTTGTGAAATCCTTGTTGCTTTACAACATGACCAAGGGATTATGTCTTCTTTATTCAAAATCACATTTCGAAAACTTCGCGTATAGCTCCACTTGCTTTAACACTTCCACAATTTTCCTTAACCGTCGTTCGTGCTCTTCTTTACGTTGCGAATATATCAAAATATCATCAATGAATGTTATGACAAATTTGTCAAAATAAAGTTTACAGACTCGGTTCATGAGGTCCATGAATACTGCCGGCGCATTTGTTAGCCCAAAAGGCATAACTAAGAATTCATAATGGCCGTAGCGAGTCCGAAACGCTGTTGTTGCAACGTCCTCCTCTTGGATTTTTTTTTTTTTTATTTGGTGATAACTATATCTAAGACCAATTTTCTTAAAATAAATCTCCCTTTGCAGTTGGTTAAACAGATCATTTACTTCGAAGAAGTGAATACCTATTCTTGATCGTCACTTTATTCAATTTTCCCTAATCAACACATATCCTAACACTTCCGTCCTTCATTTCTCAAATAACACTGGTGCACCCCATGGTGACTAACTAGGTCGTATAAAACCTTATCCAATAATTCTTGCATTTCAGTTGGTGCAAGTCGGTAAGGTGTTTTAGCAACAGGGCCAGCTTGAGGCATTAAATCGATTCTGAATTCGACCTGTCGGGTTGGCGGTAATCCAGGAAGTTCTTCTGGGAAAACTTCTGGATATTTACGTATCACCGAAACATCTTCTATATGTTTTCTTTTAAATCTGTGGCAATCACGTTTGTTAAATACACCACGTCTTCTTGACGTAATTATAACATCTCAAGACGAGATTAGAGTGGTAACATAATACCATACACTTTTCTCTGTATCTAATCGCTTCATCGTCCGAAAGGGAGCTTCTAATCGTCTTCTTTTCATATTTGATTTCAGCTTCATGTCGAGTTAGCCAATCCATGTTAGCTATTACGTCAAACTTCTTAACTCTACTGGTCGTAGGTCAATAAGGAAAGGTTAATCGTTCAGAATAATAGGACAATTCTGAACAATTTAGTTAACCATTAGGGGTTTACCGTTAGCGATTCTACAGTATAGGGTTCTATAGTTTCACTAATCGCTATCTTTCCAAATGATAGGAGGTTAACAGGAACTAACTTCTATCAACGACCGTAAAAACATCACTGAAGCCTATTGATTTAAAACTACCACATACTTAGTACCACCTTTGGATCATGATGTGATTTATTCGGATTACTCACAAAAGCACGGCTCCTTGCTTGATCAGAGGTTGATGCTTGTCATGAGGTTCGTCTTCTAACGACACCTTGGTTCAACTTTGGGCAATTTCTCTTGAAACGTTCTGTATTGCCACATTCATAGCAGGTACAACTGTTTGGCGTAATTTGATTTCTTTGGATGGATTGTTATTGGAGCTGTTGGGTTCAGAGTGGTTGTACACGAATGGGTTGGGGTTGCCGGTTCACATGGCTTCAATTAATTCTACAATTGGGGCATTACGTCCATCTTTACCACACCTGTGGCCTACTATCACTCGACATTCTTCTTCCTACCGATAACCATATTTTCCACATTTAGGGAAGGACCCTTCATGCGGTTCATGTTTTCACACCAGAACTCGTCTTAGTATAATTCTGGGTTGTAGGATATACCTACTTATTCAAAAGCCTATCTTGCACTATTCCTTTATCATTTCTCTTCTTTAACACACGACGTCTCACCTAACGTCCTTCCAGTCCACTTCCCATAGCGTCAAATATATCAATGCTGGCTTGTGACACAACCCTTCCAAAGGTAGTATATTTTACAGGATTGACTATACTCCTTATCGATGGAGTTAGTCCCCAATATAGCGCTCACTTCGCTTAGTTTCAGGAGTAATTAGCCATGTTACCAGACATGACAATTCCTTTAAACGATTAGCGCGTTCTAAGTGATCAGCACACAACATTTCTATCTTCCATAGCTCAGTTTCCAGTCTCTGAACTTAATTATTCGAATAAAAGTGCTCTAGCACAAGAATTTTAAATCCTGACCATATCATCTGAGCAAAAATTTTCTAACTATAATTTTGTACCATCGTGTTCCATCACGATACAACATAATCTACCAACATATCTGTAGCATATTTCACTACACAGTGTTCTAGACTCTTACCAACATCCTTAACCATTTCGATCTTTTCTATCCACTCGCTAATCTATTCCTCCCTTTACCATCAGTACACTATTAATAATTTCCTTACCACAAACAACAAACATATCCTTCATACCGGATCTAATTCATTACGACTACTATTCATGTTTAGTTTATAACTAATACTTGTAGTCACAATAGTATCCGGTGGGACAATATCACTCTTAGTAATAACACTAAGAATTGAAATATTCATAATCGTGTGATTGCTCGATCTATAATTCTGCGATCACATTTGCATCAACACTAGCAGTGACCTGTGATACTACATTCGTTATCATCATCTGCTATTTTTGAGCAATCAACTGAATCATATCAATCTCCATCATTGGAGTTACTCTTTTTATGTCCTTCTGCCGTACTCATCCCGTACGCAGTAATCAATACTAATCTCACCTTATAACTCGTTACCAGCTCAATCATAACAGCAGGTACACATACACACCAAATATTATCATACATATTACACATACCAGTATCTAGTATATATGTCCCACAAATATAATAACATACGGACTTAACCTGACGTTGGTTAACGTTTAAATATATTTCATAACCCTTGTCACCAACTGACATATAGATCTTTCTCAACAAAGATTAATGTTTAATATACTTGATTTCAATGTCCTTCTGCATGTCAGCATAACCGATACATGCTCACCGTGAGCACCAAACGATTACGTACCACAGAGTTATAATATCCGTGTCTATTCGTATATCCGGCATACACGGTATACCACCTACGAACGAATAACCAACTATGCTATAATGATTCCAATACCTTTTTGTGTACGGGTAATCATTCTATTCGAGTATACATGGGTATAGGCATCTAACGGATGTAAGGATAACATAGGGAGTTGCAAGGTTCAAGGTAATCGCACAACATGGGTTGCCTTCAAATATTATTAATTACTATTATGGGAAACTCTATCGCTTGCTCAGTCAATGTCCTCCGGCGTTGTAGGTTCGCTAAAATCGGTAATTCCCGATCTGGAGGTGGTATGACTCATATGTTTGAGAGTGAGAAATACATATATATGTTTCTATATATTATTTTTATCTGCTCATTTATTATCATTTTTTTTAACGGAATAAGAATGGGTTCACGTACAGGTCCGTCCGTACGTGAGGGTCGGCGGTTCTGGTGATCATAGGGGGTTATTAGAATATACGATACCGGTGTTGATAAGGTAAGGGATTTGTCAATTTTGGTTGGGAGTGACGGTTACTAGATATTTCTGGTTAATATCAAACGAGAGATCTAACTTGGTACTATCATAACTATGGCCCGATAAGTCAGACTCATTATCAACCGATGCTCTAGGAATTTCAGCATCCTCGGTACTTTTATTATTTCATCCCCCCGGTTCCTTATCCGGGTCCTATTTCTCAATACAAGTACCCACAAGATACGTACGTATATATATACACACATTAGCACGTATAAATAATATTATATACTTTACACATATGTTGTCATTTTTACCTATTAATGTACCCCGTGACTTCCCCTGAATTCCCTCGTGCGGACAAGTCTGTTATTATGTTCCGGACCATAATAACTCACTTGTCCATCCAAGTTCATCCAGACCTCGTCACTATAAATTATTAGTTGATATTCAGATCCTATAATACTTGATCTACTGGTTATATTTTAGGTATCTTTTAAAGACATCCTAATTCTTTTATAACCAATGGCTCTGATACCAACTTCTGTAACACCCCGTAACCGCAGCGGAAACGTAAACGGGATGCAACAGACACCTCTGATATCGACCACATTGTTTATAAAGAAAACTGAATGCATTAATATACTTCAAAATTACATTATCTCGTATTTCATTACCGTCTAGGTGATACACACATCATACAATACGTTACATAATTCTATTTATTATAAAGTATCCTAACATCCCGCACGCAAATCTTACACACATCAAGCACTTAGCACGTAAGCAATCACTTCATCTTAGTTGTACCTGAAAAGCATGTGAGCAAACGGGTCAACTACGAATAGTTGGTGAGTTTCACAATTCGAGTAAACCATGATAAATCATTATCATAAAATAATATTATTATCGATGTAATTATGCTGAGCCCACAAGTGAAACCTCTGACTATCACACACAACCCCCGTGGCATATCCCCCGCCACGGACCCGTGGCATATCCCCCGCCCACGGAACTGCCCCAAACCGCTATTTCTAACATTACATAGCAAAATATATATAACACACCAAAATAGACATGTGCAACTGGCTGGGAAACATCAGCAAATCCATGCCGGACCAGTTGGGTTTGTCAGACCAATAGTACTATCCACACTCTATCGGCTTTTAGTTAATCACTCGTGTTCCGGGGCCTTAGAATGTTAGCAACTCAGACAATTACCATCTTAGTACATTTCCGTACGATTCCCGTATAATAAAATATATATAAATCCACGCAAATCCATGCGTTCAGTATGTACTTAAACATTTCAGTAGTAACATGCTTCCGCCCCGGGAAAATATTTGAAAACAATTCAGAAAAAGGGGCTCGTGAAACTCACCTTAGCACATGCAAGCAGGTAACAACAATCATTATTAGTTAACACGTCCAATCTGTAATATGATCCCTACGATCGTTACTATACACTCATTATTATTATAACTTTAACCAAGTTAACCGGTACATCTGGGGACACTGTTAACCCAGCACTGTACCCGTTCTGGGGGCAAGGTTAACCCAGAAACACTTCTTCGGACTCAGATTGTGATATAGTTTAGAGTTCCATGGTCACAATTACTATTAGTCGTTTTTCTCGTTTTGCGTGCCTAGCACGGTTATCCGTTTTTACGTTTCAAAAATGAGTTTTGTCACACACGACCCGAGAGTAGTTGTTGACAGATAATTTAATTAGAGATGTGAAATTATAGCTCGGTTTAGACGCCCCGATTGGCCGCGGGATCCGTTTCCGTCTTTAGCGTACCGGAAACCGTTAAATCGGACAAAAATTACTCAAATCATCCGAATTATTTTCGGATGATTTATTTTTACTTGTTTAACTCATTTATATAAAAATAGTCCATTTTTAGGGTTTTTATACACCAGTCAGCTCGTTTAAGCGAGCTTTACCGGTTTACTCGTTTTAAGCTTTAAAAGTTTGTTTTTGCACAAATAATTATCCGTTTAATGTCGGATCTTGAAATTTTGCACAAATGACTTTTTGACAGTGGGGAATTTTATAAAAATATTTCCAGAATTAATTTTTATATTTAAAATTTATTTATATATTTTTTAAACACCATTTAAACACTAAATATGTTGTAAATACCAAACGATCTTAGAAAAATCCCAAATTTCTCCTGGATGTCCCCTGCCATCCACATAGTCCCCTGTAATTTTTCCAGAACCAAAATCTTCTTTTACATGCCATTTTCACTAAAACCGAGCTAGAAAACCCTAGAACTCGTTTAACCGAAAAGCCTACTTAGACTTCTCCAACTGACCTCAAATTTTGTGTGTGACTTATACATGATATATAAAGCTTATCTGCAATTTTCCAGAATTTTTCATGATATTTAACTATTTTTCACCATTTTTAGCCAAAACCGAGCATTAAATTCACCAAATATTCATTCTTTATCCAAAAATTACCAAACATTCACAGAACTCTTATTTTCATGTGTAGAACATCTCTGTAAAATTTCATGACCTAACTCTAAACACATCACAATCTGTCCAAATCTCCAAAACCGAACATAAACCGAATATACCTTTCGTTTTCTGCCACTACAAGCTACAAACTCGTCTTTCCGCCTTATCTACCACTAAACACAGAGCCTACAAACAACATACCACAATACAAAGCAAGTTACACTCACGATCAAGCCATTTCTTTCATGGTTTCGGTTATGATTCCAAAAACAAAGATTTAACCGTAAAAATTCGTTTTTGATTCGTTTAACTCCTTTCTTGGACCAAGATCCCTTGTATAACCCGTATACATCACTTGATCATGCAAGAATCGGTTTTCATCATTGAAACCTCATTTTCTTGCAAACCAACTCAAGAAACGAAGATGAACACGTGCATAACTCGATCATTACCTTGTTTTTCTTGCTAGAACTCTCGGTTTTTGGATGAAATAGTTGAGAGAATTGATGGATTGTTGAATGTGTGTTTAGAAAAAAGAAATGAAGCAATGAGGGACTTGGTGGAGTCCGATCGGAAGTATGAGGGGTGGGGTGGGACCCACCTCTTCTATTTTTAGCCACATATTTGGATATCCGCAATCCGGATAATGTTTTGGATAATCTGGTTCAGTTCGTTTTTCGGTTAAATGTTTAATTCGGCTTAAAACGAGGCTAAAACAGTCGTTTTTCGGCTTAAAAATGAAATTTATATAAAACCGATTTAAAAACTTCAAAAACTTAAACCATGACATTTATTAACTTAAAACATCATATCATTAATTATCGCGCATCTTTTTCGGCTTGATCGATCATCTCTTGCTCGGTTTGGTATTAAAGGTTTCGTTTAATGTACCGACGTACCATTAAATCGAAATTCTTTTTCTGTGCCGTACTTTACTTATCCCGAAGCATTAATGCTTCGTAACATCACTAAATATTATAGATATCGTCTATAATTGAACCCTCGATTCTTTCGGGTTTCAATAATTATCGATCGATTAATCGCATATTCAATGCGGTGAATTATATATTCACGTACAATCAATACAATGAACCATGTATTCTCGTATAATTACCATGGTAACTCATGTACCCGACATTAAATATGACGTAACTATTGTCTACCGGTTAGGGTATACCGGGTTTCGTCGGAATCGTTACATTTCTACTTTGCCATATGGAGTATACACGATAATAATTTCTTCATGTCTGAAATGGTTAATGAAAAAACCAAGAAGCACTTCAGAAGTGTTCTTTAGTGAAGGATTTGAGCTGCTATCATATGGTGATCTTGCTGAAATAGTTGAAAGAGGCGTTAATCTCAGTGGTGGACAAAAGCGAAGAGTTCAACTTGTGCGTGCTTGATATCAAGATGCATATATCTATTTGTTGGATGATCCATATAGTGTTGTCGATGCACATACCGCTTCCAGCTTATTTTAATGTAAGTTAGTTTACAAAATGTATACTTTTAGCTCATTATATATAGTTGTATGTATAAATGGTAAACATGCTTGAAATTGTGTAGGAATATATTGTGGAAGCTCTTTCCAGGAAGAGGGTTTTGCTTGTAACTCGCCAAGTTGATTTTCTTTTTGCATTTGATTCTTCTGGTGAGTTAGTTTTTGCTCTAGAGTCTAGACATTAGTTACAAACCATAAACTGAGTGAAATTACAAAGTTTAGTCAAGTCACCCAAGTGTTTCGGTTCATATCAGGGTACAAAGTTGTGAGGTTTAGGATTGTTATTCGTTATGTTCATATCAGAAAAATAATTATTATATATAAATCCTGATAAAATTAACTAAATGATAAACATGCCGGATTTCCAGCTTTTGTAAGTTAAACAAGCTTGCAGTCAACTCGAGCCTACAAATAAACTTGTTCAATAACCGCGTTTGACTTATCGAGCTCGAGGCGCTCTCTTACTATTAGCAGTAGTAGAACTATTAGTGCAGGGGATTCGTTTTCCGAAATAGTAAATTGAACTACTGGAGGGAACGGTTTTTCAACAGGAGGTAACCGGCAACTGGTTAACTGTAAGCTTTAAAAACTATAATTAATGGACTTGTATATTAGTGCATCAATAACTTGTACATTACAATCTATATCTCGGAATTGAATAAGTTTTATATCGTAACATTGACAAAAATAAGCACGTCATAATGGTAAACTTGTTATTTTTTAAAACAAAATATATTTAGAGATATGGAAGAAATCAGAATTTTAAATTAAAATTGTCAATTATTGGATAAAGATGAAGGAGTATATGTGCAACTTTTTTTAAAATTTACAAAAAATGAGTTAAGTTGGAGGACCAATGTTGCATCTATTTTGTGAGAACCAAAGTTTGCGTTCACATTGGTGAAGTAAATAGACAATTGTGTCCCTAAATTTTTAAAATCGTATGCATTATAACTTGTATATAAAGCAATGAGTTTGCTACATCAAATCCCACATTTCATGGGATTTTAAAATCCCACCTATTTTAAAGGATTGTTAAGGATTTTCTTATTAACAATAAAAACCCTCCAAAAAAAATTCAAAAAAATTAATAAAAAAATCATAATTTAAAATATAAATAAAAAACGAAATATGTAAAAAAACTAAAACGTTTCCGCCTTTGCCCTTGTTCTTTAAAAAAAAACCCCCGAGAAATGAAACGAAACGAAATTGAAAGTCAACGAAAACGAAACACAAGCCAAAATTGAACCGAATTGATGGGAACCGAAAAAATCGATCAAAACGAAACAAAAAAACTGCACCGAATTGATGGAAACCAAAACAATCTAGGCACTTCATTATATATAGGATCCAATAAGTGCAAGTAATGAAGTAAATGATGGCTGTAAATTTTGACTTCATGGTTGCATATAATTGTACTTTTTAGGTTGCGACTTGGTTTTGTAGAAATTTTTTAAGAAAGTTGTACTTTAAGAGGTACCAAACTCATTGCTTTATATACAAGTTATAATGCATACGATTTTAAAAATTTAGGGGTACAATTGTCTATTTACTTCACCAATGTGAACGCAAACTTTGGTTCTCACAAAATAGATGCAACATTGGTACTCCCAACTTAACTCATTTTTTTGTAAATTTAAAAAAAAGTTGCACATATATTCCTTCATCTTTATCCAATATTTGACAATTTTAATTTAAAATTCTGATTTCTTCCATATCTCTAAATATATTTTGTTTTAAAAAAAAACAAGCTTACCATTATGGTGTGCTTATTTTTGTCAATGTTACGATATAAAACTTATTCAATTCCGAGATATAGATTGTAATGTACAAGTTATTGATGCATTAATGTACAAGTCCATTAATTATAGTTTTAAAGCTTACAGTTAACCAGTTGCCGGTTACCTCCTGTTGAAAAACCGTTCCCTCCAGTAGTTCAATTTACTATTTCGGAAAACGAATCCCCTGCACTAATAGTTCTACTACTGCCAATAGCAAGAGAGCGCCTCCTGTCACGCTCCTAGATAACTTCATCTAATTTTATTTTGAAAAATAAAATTAAATATCATGCGGTGTTAGCAGTTACTTGAAAACGTGGGTTCTTTTTTTTTTCGGTGAGTGTGTTGCTTAAATATAGGGAATGTAACTCTAACCACCTTTTTTATTTGCTTCAACTCTCAAATTCGGATTATCACTCTAAATTCACAGTTTTCAACAAGTTCTTACATTGATAGGTATGTGATGTATTTAGTATTTTAGTATTTTCTTATATGTTTTTTTATTATGATTGCATTCTTTAGTTTAATCACCTACAAATCATTTTTAACTATAAGTATGTCTTACATTTTCAGGTTACTTCAAGTTCTCTCCGTGAAAGCTTGAAGAATTTTGTATCTACTCTCAAAACTACTTTCAAAGGTATGTACTTTATTTGTTTTATAATTGCTCATACTTTATAAAAATTTTATAAAATATCACTCTAAATTCACAGTTTTCAACAAGTTCTTACATTGATAGGTATGCAATGTATTTAATATTTTAGTATTTTCTTATTTTTTTTTTTATTATGATTGCATTCTTTAGTTTAATCCCCTACAAATCATTTTTAACTATAAGCATGTCTTACATTTTCAGGTTACTTCAAGTTCTCTTCGTGAAAGCTTGAAGAATTTTGTATCTACTCTCAAAACTACTTTCAAATGTATGTACTTTATTTGTTTTATAATAGCTTATACTTTATAAAAAATTTATAAAATATCACTCTAAATTCACAGTTTTCTACAAGTTCTTGCTTTGATAGGTATGTAATGTATTTATTATTTTAGTATTTTCTTATATGTTTTTTTATTATGATTGCATTCTTTAGTTTAATCCCCTACAAATCATTTTTTAACTATAAACATTTCTTACATTCTCAGGTTACTTCAAGTTCTCTCGTGATATGTTCTGTAGTATGTTATTAGTTTTCGTATTCGTGGCGTCGTTATGGTCTATAGTATCTCAAGCAAATAATAATGAAAAGAGTAAGTAATATTAATCATAAACAAAGTAATTTATATATAAAAATCCGAACACATGAATAAGAAAACATCAGTTATAAACAGTGTAATTTAAAAATAAAAAATTAACAAACGTATTAGAGCATTAACAACAGGTTTCCATTCCTATAATTTAACTTCAATAAAGTAGTTCTTAAATTTATCTCTTGTTTTTTTTTTTCAAAATTCTCACGCATTCCATTTCTCATCCCTTTCTTTAAGGTCCTGTTCGTTTCAAGGATTTAGAAGGAATTATAAGGAATAGGATTTTAAATCCCATTAATTGATTGTTCGTTTCATTAAATGAAAGAATGGGAATGGAAACTACATCCCATC
>NW_027503968.1:0-30423 GCF_021521415.1 Bidens hawaiensis | reverse complement strand
CCAACAGCTTCACGAATGAGGCACCGGAAATGCTCTAAGTAAATGAATTTTTAAGCATTTTTTTTTGTCAAATTAAGAACTTTACTTTCTTTGGTTTCTTAATATTTCAGTATTGTATAAAGTTTTGATTATTATTTGACTTATTGAAACAAATTATAAAAATAAAAATACGTGTACGAAAATGCAAAATACTTATACCAAGTACCCGGCTAATACCAGGATCTTGTCGTGCATAACGTCCAAAATGGCCAAGCTCTTTCGGATCTTATTTTGGCATGTCTAATTGTCTATTTAAAGATATTTCCTTTCTACATTGACTAAACCTTTTCTTTTTAAATCCATGCACGTACAATAATAGTTTCTCCGGTGATCTTCTACTCGTTTTAATAGGTCAATTTTTTTTAAAGGCTGCATTATATTAAAAAAGGCTATTTTTTTAATGACGGCATTATATTAACAAAAAAAAAACTTTTGAATGGCGGCATTATTATTAATTTTTTTGTACACTGTGATGTCTATTGATTAAATAATGTTAGTGAAGAACAAATTTTGATGAACGATCATAATGTAGATGTAAGACGAACCACTGTAAATAATCGTATTTATATAATGATATTTTACCGGAAAACTTCTTAGGTAGCGTTTGTTATGCAGGAATGGAGGACGGAATGGAATGACCCATTGTGAGGGAATGGAAAATAGTGTGTTTGGTTGACCAAAGGAATGGAATAACCCATTACCTAGTCCATTCCATTCCCTCTAAAATACCCCAATTTCATTCCATCCATACCCCATGTTTTTTTTTCATTCCATTCCCTAATTCACCCTACATAACCTCCACCACCCCTCCCAACAACACCACCACCCAACATCAACACCCACCACCGCCACCAACCACTAGCACCACTGCCACCAGCCACCACCATCGCCGTCCACCGCCGCCACCAACCATCGCCATCGGTGCAGCCACTAAGCACCGCCAGCCGCCGCCGCATATATCAACCATCACCTCACCATCACACATGCCGCCCATCATCACCGCTGCCCACCACCCGCCGCCACTGCCGCCAATCACCACCATCGGCGTCCTTCGCCACCAGCACCCACCTCCACAAACCATCGCCATCAGTGCCAGCCAGCCACCACCTCCAGCCACCCGCCGCATCCATCAATCATCGCCCCCACCATCACACACGCCGCCCACCGTCATCACTGCCCACCACCACCTCCACTGTTACCGCTGCCACCACCTCCACCGTTACCGCCACCCAGCTCCCCACCACCACCACCACTCACTACCATTTTAATTTTATTTTTATTTTTTTCTTACCTACCAACAATACAAAGTAATGATCCATTTCATTCCATGTGGTAACCAAACATTTCATTGGAATGATAATAACCCATTGCATTCCTTTGTCCATTCCATTCCGTCGTCCATTCCATTACCCCGTACCAAACAGACCCTTAGTTTTGTAATTTAAACTTCAAGTTTTTGTATGTTTTTTTAGTACTACTTTTTTTACTAAAGCCAGTAGTTTTGAAAATGTCCTTAAAATAAAAAAAATAAAAATTCTATTTACCCTTCTAACCTGTTCATAAAATCTAATATGTTTTTTATGTAGTTTTTTTATAATTTTTTTTATTCCATAGCAATCTATTCCAACAAGAAACAACATTTCTAGAAAACGTTTACAATAAAGCGACAGACAAACGGGCAACAAGCTGCGCCGTTACCCATTTTGAATAGCAAAACCAGTCCTACTAAAAACGAAGTTTTGACACCTAGGAGTTGAAGATGTTCCGTGTATGACACACTGAACCCTACTAAAAAAATTTACAGCCTCTGGGGCCGGGAAACCAAATGTATCAAAAGCAAATGAGAGAAAGACATGTTGATTCTCTAAACAAGCTTTCGCGTGTTTAACAATTTTGCCTGATTCAGCCTTCAACGCAGCCTGACCCACAACAAATCCACGGTCCCTGAGCCCAACAAGAGGAGACAATCCTGTAAGATCCACACAAGCGTGTTTCCCCCCTGCCCACCGAACACAAGAATATCAGCTGGTCGTAAGGTAGACCTCCCTTCAAGAGGATCCATAAGAAAGTTAACAGGGGCCTCCTTTTTAGCAGAAATCCCTGCCCGTTTAAAAACATCACACAAAACATCCTTAATCAAATCATGTCTGTACTTAAAGCCAGACAATTCTTTACAATACACCGCATAGTCTCCAAAATTATCCAAACACCCTGCGACAAATTGGGCAAAGCTTATCTAGTTATAATATTTTTATGAAAATATCTAACATATTGGAGTATTTGTTTTTTTTTTATCACAACCCACTTGGAATTAAACTTGGCGTGACGCTTACTTTGGGCCGAAACTCATTAATCTGGAAATTTTATGAACCCCCCAAGAAAATACATATAATATGTCCAAGATTAAAAAGAGAGTAACAAATATGCATTAAATAATTTTCTATAGCCTTCACATTTTTTTTTAGTCAAACATGCAACAACGTTTGAACTATCCCAATGTAAGTGAATTTTTCTGACGATATATATATTAACGGTTTATACTGATTTTGACGTTCAAGACTTAACTTAACCATGAATATCATCTAAGGAAAAAAGTCACTACAAAAAAAATAAATAAAAAAAAAAAAAACTCACTCAAATCAGGTTTCAAACATAAGAATATAAAGATCTTAAGCTTTAATCATTAGTCCGATGCTTGCATAGCCTCTCCACATTTCAGTCCATAAACCTAATCATAAAATGTTAAAACCGTATATAAACCAACCGACCTACTTGCGCGTAAACTATTAAATCATTACAAACGTTATGAATGCCCGTAATAACAATAAAGAAACAAAACGTATGGGTCTAGTCATGAGTGAGCCAACTCACATGCGAGAGGAGCCAGATCACATGCAAGAATCATATTCAAGCCTCATTTCTCGTAGCACGTCATGTTGACCTGTCGGTGTTAGCGTCCTCTCATTGTTTGACTTCACTCACGAAAAGATTCCATTAATTCCACACATATTAATTAAAGCATGCATCCTAAGATCTATCTACATGGAATCTCTAGTTCCATACTAAAAGTTACAATTATAATATACAAAAAAGATCTTGAGAAAGTGAGTTCTGTAATGTCGGGTTCGCAAAATGGTATCCCGATTCATTCGCAAAACAGCAAACACCCTCTAGATTCCGGTCACTCTCGATTAAATGAATTGGGATACAAACAAGAACTCAAGCGTGATCTCCCGTAAGTTTTCTTTTTCAGTTCAATCTCAAATATATATATATATATATATATATATATATATATATATATATATATATATATATATATATATATATATATATTTTGTATGGACAAATATGAGTGATGCATGGCTGAACTGAATCTTGTGACTTGTGTCATTTTGAAAATAGCAGCGCGCTTTTGTTTTCACTTATATTTGTGTGTGTGTGTATGTATGTTTTTGTGTGTGTATGAATTTGAGTGATGTAGAGCTGAATGCAATGTTATTTTGGAAATTGCAGGGTGTTGTCGAATTTTTGCGTTTTCATTTTCGATCATATCGGTGCTTACAGGTGTAACAACACTGTATAACAGTGGGTTGAATTTTGGGTGGACCGGTTGTGCTGGTGTACGGATGGCTGGTTGCGGGTACGGTTCACCATGGCTGTTGGTTTTGTCCGTTTCGTCATACCCGACTTCCGGTGGTCTTTATTACTAGAGTGCCAAACTTGCTGGCCATAAGTGGGCACCATTTGCGTCTTGGATTACTGGCTGGTAAACTTTTTAGTTTCCTTATAATATTTGTTTTACGATTCTTCGACATATGTTTTCTGTATTCTTGGGTTTAGTCTAAATGAGTTCGGGTCGTGTCAACCTAGCAAGTTTGAAGTTGACCTGCTTAACCCATTTATTAACTTTTTGAAATTGGGTTTACGTAATAACTTAAACTAATTGGGCATTTTATGCCAAATTTTAAAAGTTTAAAAGTACATCTTCGTAGTTTAAACATAATTGCTTTGAAAAATATAAATATGTAAATTTAGGATATTAAGCTATTAACATGTATTAAAAGTATTTAGAAAACTTTACTTTCTCTGTTTAAACCGGTCGTGTGTAGGTCAACCCCCCCCCCCCCCCCCCCCCCCCCAAACACACACACACACAAATACACGTGTTGATTTTAGTTTATGTGCGTGACATAATATTCGAGTTCGTGTAAAATTTTCAGTATTGACCAGTCAACACGGCCCATTTAGCACCCTACTAGATAGCTAAAGAGATTCATTATAATGAGCTTTTGTGAGGAGTGTTAAAAATCAAAATCTTATCTAAAAGAAGGAAAATTTCCATCTAACATAGCACTTGGTTATTTATTTAATTCTTTTTCTTTTTTGGCAGGTACAACATTGTTGGACAGGTACATAAAAACATACACCTTCTGTTCCTAATCTCTTCAAACTTCATAATAACAAATATAACATAACTTACTGCAGTGGGCTGTCACAACAAGTATCAACTTCTCACTGGCTCAGTTGGTCCAAGTAATCATTCTTTTGAGCACAGGTGGCAAAAATGGCGGTGGCTACGTCGCGTCTAAGTACACAGTTTTTATGATTCATGGTGGTCTTCTTCTTCTTCTTGCCTTCATAAACAGCCTCCCGATCTCGTGGCTTTCTTTGGACAACTAGCAGCCGCATGGAATATTTTAGGTGTCTTTTTTTAATGATTTGCATACCCGTGGTTGCAACAGAAAGGGCCAGCATGGAGTTTGTTTTTACACATTTCAACACGGATAATGAAGCGGGAATTGATAGTAAACCGTATATATTTCTTATTGGGTTGCTTATGAGCCAGTATACATTTACAGGGTATGATGCCTCTGCTCATATGGTTAGTTTTCGACCCGTTTATGTTCTTTTTAAAAATAATACAAATTATTGTCATTATCTGTTTTGATCTGCTAATAATTTAGCTGATTTTTTTGGTTCTTAGTCTGAGGAAACAAAGAGTGCGGATATTAACGGGCCAAAAGGGATTATTAGCTCAATTGGAATATCTATAATTGTTGGATGGGGATACATACTTGGCATTACTTTCACGGTTACTGATATCCGAAGCCTTTTAAGCCCGGATAATGATGCTGGTGGGTATGTCATTGCTCAGATGTTTTACCAAGCGTTCAAGAGTCGGTTTGGGAGTGGTACCGGAGGTGTCATTTGCTTGCTTGTGGTTGCTGTAGCTATTTTCTTTTGTGCCATGAGCTCCCTCACAAGCAATTCCAGGTACTTCTGATTTTTTTGATTTTGTCATTTAGGCTTGAACATTTTGGGCCAATAAATAAGAAAATGAATTTGCATTTGAAGCTTTTGGCATTGAAAAACTGTCTCAAAATAAAGAATTTGGTTATTAATTATTATTTATTATTATACATATTAGGCCTGAATGTTATGGGCTACACAATATATTAGTTTTTTTTTTATTACTTTACATTTAATTTATAAATATATGTTTAATAACAAAAATCAATCTTTATGGGTTTGGTTCAGTTATAAAAGTCAGTTAAGTATTTCGCTTTTCAGTACTGCAAAACTGAAACCGCACCGGATATTTGGTTTTCCAACAATCATAAAACCAACCGTCGGTTTTGGGTTAGGTTTGGTTATTTATGTTCCGCTATGTCAGTAATTCACGGGTTTGTTACTTTGGTCTCATGCGCACCCTACCTAAAAGCTTGATTATTTTTGACCGGGTTGAGCACAGTAGACATGGTCCAAAGACCGGTTATAGGTCCAAATGTCAAGGTTCTGTATACTTATTTTAATCTTTTTCATAAATTAAGTTATATTTATATCTAATGTACATGGAAATCTAACAATGGAAGGAAAATGGCAGGATGGTATATGCATTTTCAAGAGATGGAGCAATGCCATTGTCATCACTATGGCATAAAGTCAACCACAAGGAGGTCCCGATATATGCTGTTTGGCTCTCGGCTTTCATAGCGTTCTGCATGGCCCTTACGGTACGCGATTGGTATAAGTTTTATTCCAAATACCCGAATTTAATACGACATAACTAACAAAAAAAAAGATGTACATAAGTAAACATGATCCTTCTAATGTTAATAGTGTTTTAACATTTTAATTGAGAGTTAATATTGAAATTAATATTAGGATGGCTTCTAGTGTGCTTATGGATCCGACTTGTTTATAAATGCAACTAAATTATAAAACATTATTTGGGATTAACTTATAAGAGACAAATTAGAGATGCACAAAAAAATTGCGGTTACAAAACGAGTATTGAAACCAGTTTGACAAAAACTTGACACGTAGGGTTGAAATCGGGCGGTAACCTTAAACTTTGGAACTGGTTCGAACCCTGTCAAACCTGACCCTAAACGGTTAGAGGATCTTGTTTAAAATCCATTTTGACTATTGGCAGAAACCGGTTAGGCCAAAACATGGTTTTGACTCAAAACTCGATTTGTGCACCTCTAAGTCAATGAGCGAGCTAACGAACAAGCTCACTTTGGCTGGAGTTCGCCTCGTTTACAAATTGAATTGAGCCAGCTCAGCTTGGCTTGTTTATAAACTAGTTGGTTTCAAGCGAGAGTTTTTAGAGCCCCTAGCTTTCTGAACAACCCTAATTATGATTTGTTTCAAGTTTGATCATTAACGAACCAGTTTTGCAGTCTCTAGGGAGTATAGTCGCATTTCAAGCCATGACATCAATAGCAGTGATCGGGCTATACATAGCCTATGCATTACCGATATTCTTCAGGGTCACTTTGGCCCGTAGCTCATTTGTACCCGGGCCTTTCAGTTTAGGCCGGTTTAGCATCGTTATTGGTTGGATAGCGGTTCTTTGGGTCGTGACCATTTCGGTGCTATTTTCTTTGCCCGTAGCATACCCGATTACTGATCAGACTCTCAACTATACCCCGGTGGCAGTTGGTGGTGTATTATTATTGTTGTGTCATATTGGATTGTGAATGCACGATACCGGTTTAAAGGTCCCATAACAAATGTTGGTACTCATAGCAATGTATGAGCATGTTTGATGTTACGTTGTTTAGGGAGTCACTTTTGCAATATTTGCGTTGTACTTGGAATTTTAGTGAAAAAAGATATATATGACGCAATGGATGTATGTGTGAACCCTTGGGTGGGCAAAAGTGAAATTGCACTAATTTTGACGTTATTTTTTAAACTTGTGAAAATAACGTTAAAAGTGGTGGAAGATTAATCAGGCATCATGTGGTGGCGTTGATAGCCGAAAGACAAGGGTGCATGCACCAATCGGCTGGTGTCCCGATGGTTGAGTGTTACGTGCCTTATGTCCAAGGCTTGATGCAAAACTACTATCGAGCCGGGGTCTCACTGGAAGCAGCCTCTCTATTCCTATGGGGTAGAGGTAAGACTGTCTACATCTTACCCTCCTCAGACCCTAACATGGCTTTGCTATTGGTGAGATTTACTGAGTATGATGATGATGATGATGAAAATAAACTAAGTTATTGAAAGAAGAAACAAATAATAGAAAATTGTAAATTAAGACTAACTAGCATCTAGTACCCCGTGCGTTGCGCTGGGTAGGTGAAAATGAAAAAAACGGCAAATTTTACGGAATACCCGACAATCGTATAAGAAAAGCTTTTAACTTTATTAAACATAATGAATCAAGAATTCCACACAAAAGTCTCTAAAACAAATTAAATGTAAACTTATATTTACAATACCCATACATCAATTTAAGAGTAAAATGGTAAATATAAAAGCATCCCAAGCAATGTTATCAAACCTGGACTGGACATCGACCCATACATTTTACCGGGTCACAGGTCAGACCGGTCTGGAAGGTCAGACCGGACATTGAACCATATGTTATAAATAATAGAGAAAATTACCTTTTGAGTCCCTGGGGTTTTAGGGCGGACTCACGCTGAATCCTTGAAAAAAAAATGAAACTTCATGAATCCCCGTCGTTTAAAACTTGAACACGTTGAGTCCCTCCATCTAACTGACGTTAACCTTGATGTTAAATTGAGGGTTATTTTTGCCAATTTCCTCTTTCTATTACACTTGCCCAATCTAAAACTCACTTTACCCTAACATCAAAATTACAGTCGACATCTTCATCAGCCATCGTTCACCATGTTCTTCATTCATCAAAATATCGTGAAATTAAAACAAGATTAGGGTTCTCTTTCTTCTTCATCATTGCTGGTCTTCTTCTTCGTTCTCCATCTTCTTCAATGGGCCGTGGAGCGTGGAGGATACGTCTTCCTGACGAGGAGTTTTCTCTCAACACTAACAGTAAGTTCCAAATTAGGGTTTTTTTTTGTGTGTAATTAGTTAAGTTATAAACAATTTTGTGTTATTAGTTCAAGTTATAAACAAAGATTGATTTTTTTTCTTTTAATTACAGATGATAACAACCTGTTTACATTTTCCATGGGGGCGAGTTTTCTCAATTTCCTGTAAGAGCCTATGGGGGAGGTCGATCAATTTTCATCGATAATGTGAAGATTGGAAAAATTGGTAAGGGTGATTTGGTCGATATGGCAAGGAATTTGGTCGATATGGCTACCTGTATACATTTATACCATGTACAAACTAGGGGGGGTGTTTTTGGCTTAGCTTTTATTTTTAAGCTTATGCTTATATATTAAATTAGCTTATAGCTTTTTTTCTATTATTTGATAAGCTACTTTTAAGTGTTTGGATTAGCTTATATTCTACAAGTTAATTATGTTTTTTAATAAGTTGTTAAATCCAACATTTTTTAATTTGTTAGAGTAATAATTACTAATCTACCACCATTTAAGGACAAATGAGTAATTTACACCTTTAAACAAATAAGCTTATATCAAATAAGCTAAAAAACCATCTTCAAATAAGCTTTTTCAATTAAGCTTATATAAGCTAATAAGCATAAGCTTAAAAAGCTAAGCCAAACACCAAATTAAGCTTATTTTATAAAAAAAGCTAAAAAAACTATAAGCCTTGCTAAAAAAGATAGGCCAAACACCCCCTAGATTGGTATTCATTAATAAAATCTTTCTTTTAGCATTCATATTTATAAAGTAAATAATTGAACTCAAATAAACTAGTATGTATAATGTATTTACTTTAAAAATGCCCTTCTAGAGAAATAAAGTCATAGTTGTGAATTTCAAACAAAGTTTGCTGTTGAAAAGTTTTTCAACCATTTGAATATAAAGTTTGAAAATCAGTTTCATTCCTCTGGATCATCTATGGAGGACCAGTCCACAAATATACTCTTCTTTATTACTTGATCAACAAATCAAATAATCAAGGGGAAATGTTTGAATTGGGTTTTTTTATTCCAGGATGTCCAAGAAACGATACCGCATATGGTACTGTTGTTTGGATTGCTAACAGGGAGACCTCAATTGCAGATACATCAGGCATGCTCAAACTGGTGATTCGCAGTGACAAGGACTCAGAAACAGGGTTACAAAGATTCTTAACATCTTGTAATAATTGTTACACATTTTAGTATATACTTTAATAATTGCGTTAAAGTTCAATCATGTTTTTAATATGATTTATTAATGTAAAGTTTGTTATTTGTTGATTCTTGTTAGATTAAAAAAATGGTGACATACGAAGCTATGGAAGGAATAAAGGAAGCAAATGCTACTTTATATTGTTAAATAATAAACATGTTTAGTATTTTACAATTATGTGTGTGCCTTTTGCATAGATTTGGAGGCCAAAGAAAAAGAGAAAAAAGTCATGGGATGAGAGGAACAAGAGGTCGACTGAGGATAAAAGAAATAAAAGAGTTGAAGAGGTGGAGAAAGTGTTTTCTAAGGGAGGTAAAATGATAAGAAAAGGAGACACGGTAGCATGCGGTAAGTGTGGTGGTTTTGGTCATAATGGTAGAAGGTGCACCGGTAATGGCGAGACAACAACTACAAGTGAACAACATGGATGATAGTATTGACTTTTTTAGTGTTTTGGTATTGACTTTTTGTGTTACAAATTGTGTAATGGTATTTACTTTTAGTGTTGTGGTTGACTTTTTAGTATTTTGGTAATGACTTTTTAGTGTTTTGGTATTGATCTTCTGTTACAAATTGTGTAACGGTATTGACTTTTATAGTGTTAAGGTGGACTTTTTAGTGTTTTGGAATTAACCCCACTATCAATTCATGACTTTTTAGTGTTTTGCTTATTAATATTGTTTCAAGATATTAGTGTGCATGATTCTTTTCATCATCGTATGTCGTTTTAACTTTTACTCATGTGGGAACAATAAAAAATGGGCAAGACGGTTGAATATGCCGATGATGAACCTGTCAAATGAATAAGGAATCAAAGAAAAACAAGAACGTGACTGATGATGATATATTGTTTACATTATCAACAAAATTATCACCTAACCTCCTTTTATATTGGTTACATTAACATATTATGCAGCAAATAATGTAATATTTTTTGAAAACATGCAGCAAATTGGCCCATAAACATTCTGTTTCAAGCCTACATCCTCAATTGACCAGCTCTTAAAAAATATGTAATTAAACAACTAGAAATTCATAAATTACATGTTTACATAGTACAAGTACAAACAACACAAGATCTCAAAAGACAAACATTCAACTAATTCCTAAAACAGTCTTCAATTTTGTGACTTCCTTAGCTTTGGTTCTTGCATACTCGTCTTTCTTGTACATATACTCTTGACCAATGAATGGATTCTTTCACAACCGCGACAAGTAGGAGAATCTGCAAACAAACTAATAGTATCGAAAATTAAGATTAAAACAACTAATTTCCTTCACAATTAACCTCAATAACAACGAATATTATTGAAAATTAAGCTACAAACAAACTGATTGTGAAGCTAAATATAATCTATATATACCAACTAATTGTGAAGGATACTAGCTCTTTACTCCAAATACCTCAAGATCGACTTTTACTTCCCTTGAATAATTTTTTAATCAAACATCCTACCCTAACAATTAACCTAAACATGGAGGTCCCTTTAATAACTTTTTAATCAAACATCCTGCCCTAACAATTAACCTAAAAATAGCTGATATCATTAAAATATAACCTAAAAAACAACTAATTTTCTATTTCTCTTAACTAATGGAGAGATTTGGGTCTTGAAATACCTACACAACACAAGAATAGTCGACCAGGGTTAGCATGTGTCCGGAATCTCCCAAATGAAGAAGAAGAGAACTGTGACATTATGGCTCCAATTAAAGATGGGGGAAACCTATGAATCCAATTGAATTAGGGCTTTGATCGAATTAGCTTTCTGATGGAATCGTGGAGAAAAAGAACATTCACATTATTGAAGTTAGGGCTTGAATGATCGTGGTTATATTCACCTGTTATAATACCTGTTATAATGAATCAGGGGCATGGTAGTAATTTTATACTTTTTTGGATGGAAAAATCTAACGTCAGTTAGATGGAGGGACTCAACGTAATCAGGTTTTAAACGACGGGATTCATGAAGTTCAATTTTTTTTTTCAGGGATTCAGCGTGAGTTCGCCCTAAAATCCCAGGTACTTAAACGGTAATTTTCTCTAAATAATATATATATTTATTTATATATCCTATAATAAGTTCACAGGTACATACATTTTTCCTAATGCACTACATGTAAAAGTTAAAAGTCATTTGTGTTGAAACTATAGCATTGAAGATGAAGAATGCAATTTGAATTAAAGTAAAGGTGAAAAAGGGAGAAAAAAATACGAGGTAATATGATTTTAATCTAAAAGGCTAAATGCATAACCGTCATAACCAGTTTATCAGTTTCTCCCCTTCATCTCCCATCACAAATTTCTATCCAAAAAATCAACATGATATTCGATTCCTTTTCTAGTTTTCTTTGTTCAACGCATCTGAGCTTTAATCTAGAAGAAGAATGAGAAATTAGGAGAAGACTGCAACTATAACTCGATTATGGATCTAAAACTGTTGTTGCCGGATATTAATTTTAATCAATTGTGGCCACCTTTTGATTTAATAAAAGAGAAAAAGGGGTTTTACCGGTTCAACCGGCAGTTCACCGGTTTCGATCAGATCGTAAACCGTCAAACCCGGGTGGGCTTTTAGAAAACGGGTTATATGTGCGAACCGGACCGGTATGCTTACCGGGACAGGCTGGTCCGGTTTGAGTTTCAAAACATTGATACCAAATGATAGGAATCATATGTTAGGTTTTGACTCTAATAGTATTTTGCAATTGTGGGAGGGGGTATATGTAACTTTTACCTTTATAAATAAAGAGGAATAGTGGCTTGGGAAAGGGGGAATAGAATTGGTTAGTTGTTAGGCTCATTGCCATGTGTATGAGAAGGGCATAGCCCGGGACCACTTGTGGTTATTATCCTTGTGATCAAATCTTTCAATTTAATACAAATATTATCTTTTGATTTTCACCATCGTTGTTATAAACATACCAAAACCCCTATCATTGGTCCGACCTGCTACTTCTACTCTACCATAGCGCCGCTCGTTTCTCAATTCAACCAGATATATTGTTTCACTGATTCAATCAGATCTATCTAGGGTTTCAATCAATTACATCTCTATTTCAGATCTATCTCCAAATTCCTTCATCTATTTTAATTTCTTCAATTTCTGATTTCATCATGGTGAATCACACCTCTCGATTAGATACTCACGAACAACAAATTCTTCAACTCCAATATGATGTTACCGAGATCAAGGCATCTCTTTCGGTATTGAATGCCGATCGTGCGGAATCCGCTAAATTCCGCAAAGTTCTTTTAGCATGGATGAAATCACAGGAGAAGCAACCTGTTGACGATTTTTCTGGATCGGGATCCTCAGGTTTGGTATTCTCGCCGTCCGGGCCCAAATCTGACCCTTCTGATCCTTCATCTGGTTTACCCTGGGCCGTGAAGAAGGTCAAATTACCCGAGTTTTCTGGTTTCGATCCTCAAGGCTGGATCCAAAAGGTGAATCTGTTTTTCGATCTCAATCAGACTCCGGATGCTTCTCGTTTACAGCTTGCTCGAGTGAGTATGATCGGTGTTGCTCATCACTGGTTTACGGTCCTCACTCAGGTTCGACCATCTCTTTCGTGGATTGATTTTCAATCGGAATTGTTGCAAAGTTTTAGTGGTCTTACGATTCAGAATCCGTTTGAACAATTGGCAACTATTAAACAATTTGATTCAATTTTTAACTTTATTGATGATTTTGAGTATTTGTTGTATTTGGTTCCTCGTTTACCCGAACCTCAAGTTATTGGTTATTTTCTTGCGGGATTGAAAGATGATGTCAAACAGAGGGTTCGTTTACATCTCCCAACCTCATGTATTGATGCGATGTCATTGGCTAAGGATGTTGAGTTGATGCTTCGACCATTAGACTCTCATATGTTGTCGTCTCGTTTTCGCTATTTTCAACAGTCGGGATTATTGGGCTACGGGTTCGGGCACCGTCTTGAGGGTACGTCGAAGTCTAAACCTGCTGGAAACTCACCTTTGAATTTTGCAAGTGGCCAAGCGGGTCAAAGTGATCGCGGTGTGTGTGCGTTCCTTATCTCGCACCGAGTGGGAGGAACGTCGGAGAAAGGTCAATGCTACAAGTGTGGACAGCTCTATAGTCCAACTCATAAATGTCCCGATGGTAGACTTCGTGTGATGTTGCTCGGAGATGATGAACCATATGGATTCGAGGGGCTGCATTTTCAGTTGGAACATATGGATGATTTCCAACCGAATGGGGGTTTTTGCTTTGTGTCAGGGTCTTCTACCAAGCCTTGAGGACAAGGCTTGTGTTATAGGGGGAGTATTGATACGAATCGTATGTTAGGTTTTGACTCTAATAGTATTTTGCAATTGTGTGAGGGGTATATGCAACTTTTACCTTTATAAATAAAGAGGAATAGTGGCTTGGGAAAGGAGGAATAGAAT
This sequence comes from Bidens hawaiensis, assembly GCF_021521415.1. NCBI lineage: Eukaryota > Viridiplantae > Streptophyta > Magnoliopsida > Asterales > Asteraceae > Bidens > Bidens hawaiensis. Next base: position 16,443 of record NW_027503968.1, on the reverse strand, counting down.
TGGTTAGTTGTTAGGCTCATTGCCATGTGCATGAGAAGGGCATAGCCCGGGACCACTTGTGGTTATTATCCTTGTGATCAAATCTTTCAATTTAATACAAATATTATCTTTTGATTTTCACTATCGTTGTTATAAACATACCAAAACCTTATCACCAAACCTTCACAACAAAGCAACCATATGTATATGATTTAGAAAACGGGTTATATGTGCGAACCAAACCGGTATGCTTACCAGGTAACGGTCGGACAGGCCGGTCCGGTTTGAGTTTCAAAACATTGATACCAAACCTCCACAACAAAGCAACCATATGTATATGAAAAGTTCAACTTGCATACATATAAATGATAAAATAATATTTTATTCTAATGGATTGATTTAAGCCTCGCAGCTGAATGAGCAATAGTACAGGTGGTACTCACAAAAGAAACCGCCAACCGCACAAATGATGATCTTTTTTGTAACAAAGGAAATTAGAGCAATCCAAACACTTGCACAATTTCAATAGTCAAAAGAAAGCAAACAATGCAAAGTTAGCAAATTAAAAAACCTATAATTATCCATACGACAACCATATTTATAATAAAACTAATTTATATTTATGACTATTATATTAAAACTAAAACTAACATGTTAAAGAGCCAACAACCATCACAGAAGTTACCTCACATAAGTCACCTCCAATCGCAACAAAGGAAATTATAGAAAATTTAACACCTGCAAAGTTTGACAGCCAAAAGAAAACAAACAATGCAATAGCAATTCAAATTAAAAGTAAGGTCCTAGTTATATATCAGAAGTGGAATGAGTAGAACAACAATTATTGTACTGATATGTACTGTTTAACAAAAGAGAATCATGTTATATTGTCAAGTTGAGGCTCAGGTCGATATCACGGGCACAATATACATTGCTACGCTAAAAACCAAACATAATCAATCAATCAATCATACCCAGTAAAATCCCACCGACAGCAGAGCTATAGGTAGGGTCTGGGGAGGGTGGGATGTAGGCACACCGTACCTCTATCCAAAGGAATAAAGAGGTGGCTTCCAGAGAGACCCTCGGCTCTAAGAACATGTGTATGAAGCAAAAAAAGGAAATCAAAGTTTAACAGTTATATAAAAAACTACTACTAATTATAATAATATTAATAAAAAGGTCACAGTTTAACCGCAATATAAAAGCTAATAATAATAATAATAAAGTATGTAAGGGAAATACCATTATGGTATGTATAGGGAGAAGTATAGGGAGAAGAAGACATAAATCGATTTGAAAGGACGATTTATTTAGATCACAACCATAATCAAAGACATAAATCGATTTGAAAGGACGATACACAAACATAACCATCATACTTTCGAAAACCCAATCATTGTCAAAGTTAATACCTACTAATTATTTAGATCACAACCATAAGCGAACATTATGACGCAATTAAGAAGTAAACGTGAAGTCAACTTAAGGCTCAGGTCGGTGTCATGGCTGCAACATACGCTGCTACGCCAAACCGTACATCATCATAGCCATAAACCGATCTGAAGAGGCGGAATCACAATAGGTTCAGCTCCGAACCATGGTTGTATCATAAGTTGCCATGCGTATCGTATGACCGAAACATCATCACAACAGTAAATGAACACCATTAGATTTGTAATGAGGCGGTCTCCACCTTTCATATCGACAACCTAGCCATCTCAATTGGCAATCCAAGCCAGCAGGCTCACATACACATAATTGCTAGAGTCAAAAGTCAATTCCTTCAAATTATTAAAATACTACTGTTGAATGATAATGTAATTCATTCGATATCACAACAAAGCAAGACAAAGTAAAGATCAATTTGTAAAAAGTCATAACATAGCAGCACAAAAAGTGTAGCTCACCATTTTACGCTGGCAGAGAGAGGCATGAAATTGAACATCGCCGTCGTCTAGGGTTTTATGAAATCGAACCCGACAACAGACGAATCAGAGGCTCACCCAAAAGAAACAAAGATAAGGTGAGTAATTAATACCTGAACACAACTCCGATGAACACCGATGAGAGAGACAATATTTGCATGTATAGATTTTGGTAGAACATATAAAAGAAGCCCATAGAACACAGGTATCACACATGTAATCAACCAAAAAGACGTGTAAAACAATCAAGTCGATAGAAATTGTACAATAAACACTGCTCATGGTACATTACACTAAATCACTTTTGTAAAGGAATAGTGAAATACACACGGATCCTAAAGTTATATAATATAATATAGAATAATATTTACCTTAAAAAAATAATAAAGACATAAATAAACATAAACTTGATTTGTAAAAGTACTAGGTTATAGCCCCGCGCATTACACACAGCCGGTACCAAACATTTGCAATTAATAATATTTTATAATAAATCATTACAAATTATATTTAACAATGCTTTATATACAATGCTTCTTTTCAGCTGCCTTTGGAGCTGCATCCAGAATATTCTCCCCCTTTTTGGCATCAGCAGCAGCCTGAGCTTGCTCAACAAACAATGGTGCAAGAGAAGCAATGCTTGTTAGTTCTGCCACTTGATTTCTTTAATCCACCAGTTGTTTTCTTAACTCATTTGCAAGAGTGTTGAGAAAGTTTCTTAGCATGGTGGTGTCTATATTGACTTTGGTGTTGAAGATTTGGAATTGGGAGGTAATAAAGGATTTGATCTCAACAATATCTAGGTTAGAGGTCGTGACACCCTCTTGAGAGCTAGAGCTTTGAGATGCTGGTGGCTTTTGAGTGACTATTTGTTGGATGAATTATTGGAATTCACTCTGAATGGAGGCCAACAATTGGGTATTATCATAGCTTTGTTGGACTGAGGTTGAGTAATGTTTGAAATAATCTTTTTGAGCTCCATGACTTCAGAGTTCAACTTATGAACTTGATCCGTCAACACCTGAATGATTTTAGCATCAACTAAAAGAATAGTCTCATATGATGTTGTGTCATCAGTAGTTTTACCTACATCAGGAGTTTTATCTGAATCAAAATCAAACTTTGCATACTGAAATTGATCAGATGCCCCTTTTTCTGGGTACTGGGACTTCCAACTGGATCAAATATCAAGATATCAACATTTGTTGCCAGGATTGTTCCTAAACCATAGTCTAATTGCGAAATAGTTGTTTCTACAGTCGTAGTGGTTGTTCCAAATCCCAAATCCAAATTCTATGTAGTGATAGGGATTGTACTCTCCTCTTGCTCTGGGTGAGTAATACTTGTCACAACATCAACAATTTTATCAGTGGTTTCCCTTTTAGGTGATGTGGTAAAGAAAGGACTGCGTTCATGTAACATCCTAGATTTCATAATAATAACTAAAGAAAGTTTATGTTTTGAAACGTGCGTTAATATTTAATTAAGATTAAATATTATAAAGAATATGAACTTGGGTGGGGGGAAATGGAATAAGGGATGTGATGGGCCTTAGGTCCATGGGCTTAAGAGACTATAAATACTCCCTTAAACCTCCCTAAAACCCTAAACGCCTCATTTCTTCCCATCTTATTTTCTACACACTCTAAACACACACACACACACCCATGTTGCCATAATCGGCCGAGAGCAAGAAAGTGAGGTTCAAGATTAAACAAACTTAGATTCTTGATAGATCTTTGATATACAAGCCATATACAAGATAAAGGTTCATAACCAAGCGAAACCGTAACTTTAAAACGAATAAAGGTACGTTCTTGATCTTTAAAGTTTACGTTTTTATGAACGGTTAGCTATGAAACTTAAACCTAGAGTAGATTGGGTATAAACGAACCATAAAGTAGCAAAATTGATGTTAGAAACGAACTTAACGAACCCATGGCTATGCACGGCTCGTTTAAAGAAACCCTAGATCTAGTTTTGAGCATCTTAGCCATAAAGATCCAAGCTTTACGATCATTCGGGTTAAGTTTGGACCGCAAACGGTCAAGGAAACGTTTGTGGCTAAGGCCGAACCATAAGAAGCGAATTAAGGTCACGAGATGTGTGTTAAGGATGATAAAACGAGCCGGGGACAGCAGCTCAGTAAGTTCGCTTACATGCAAGTTCGCTTACACATAAGTTCGCTTACAATTAAGTTCGCTTACAAGCAAGTTCGGTTAATCCAAGTTCGCTTACATATAAGTTCGCTAACATGCAAGTTCGCTTAATCCAAGTTCGCTTACACACAAGTTCGCTTACAATTAAGTTCGCTTAATCCAAGTTCGCTTACATTTAAGTTCGCTTACAATTAAGTTCGCTTACATGAAAGTTCGCTTACAGCAAGTTCGCTTACATATAAGTTCGCTTACATTTATGTCCGCTTACATTTAAGTTCGCTTACAAATCCAAGGTTCGAATGCAATGGAATGAAAGAAAGATTACCAAAGAAAGGAAGATATTAAAGTAAATGAAAACCATAAATTCAATTATGTTAGGGTTTAAGAATAGAATATAAGTAAAAGTAATCTAATACAATAGGACAAGTATTGATGCGTGTAACTCATATACAGTTAGCAGAGCTCAAATAAAGAAAGGATTAACAATTAACGGAGAAAGAAACAGGATCCAGGTGAGTTTCTAGCCCCATTTCCTTGTTATGTTTTCGGGGCTGTGTGCATACTCAATGTGAACGTTAATACACTTAACTTAAATGGTAAGTGTATATTTTGATGATGAATGTGATTGTTATGTTTAAATTATGAATGCATGCTTGACAGTACGTGAACGACTTTCGGGTATTGCACGTATTGTTAAGGAAATTATGGTGTAGTATGTATGATATGAGCATGTGAATAAGGAAGTATGTATGACTATGATATGTATGATATTATGTATGATATGTATGAATGTGATAATGGGAAGGATAATGAAAGGTAAAGTAAGGTTAAAAGGTTGCATACCATACTAATATATGCGAAGGATAAAGGGTTGCATACCCTAATAATATATGCGAAGGTTAAAGGGTTGCATACCCTAATAATATACACGAAGGATAAATGGATGCATACCCTACTAATTTATGTGAAGGTTAAAGGGTTGCATACCCTAATAATATATGCGAAGGTTATAGGGCGTAATGCTCTTTAAAACGTAAGGTATGAATATGAAAGAAAGAAAGTATGAAGGTAAGTAAGTATATTTTAAACAAAAGTATGAAAGTATGAAGTATGTAGTTATGAATGCGTGGTATGTTGTATGATTAACTAGAACTCACTCAGCATAGCTGACTTTTAGTATGCACGCAGGTGAGTAGGATGAAGCAGCTAGCTTGAGCGGGGCACATGACAGAAGAATAAGAGGCTGGCAACTGAAGACCCAATAAGTTTATGTTTAATGTTTTTAAGTTAAAAGACAAGAACGTTTGATTAAGACAAGTTATGAATTTAATATGTAATGTTTTATGAATGTTTTAATATTCCGCGAAAGTTTTAATTAACTCTAATTATTAGAACTGTATTTATGAGTAAATCCAACGTCCAAATGTAGGGCACCGGTAACGGGGCCTTACAGTACAACAATGTGTGACTGTTTGGTAATTACTTAAGCAACTTCTTCAGTGGTTATGATATGATGTTCCAATGGGGGTGAAATAGAAGTAGCCTTGGGAGAGGGGCTTGGAATTGGAGTGTAGATTAGCCCTTCAACTCTTTGATGTGCATCCCATGTGCTTACAGTAGTTTCCTTTTGTGAGGAAGACTGAGGAGTTAGCTTGGGTGGAGGTGTGACTAGTTGTGAGGAAGTAACAACTATCAATTTTATTTGTGGCTTTTGTGTTACCACTGTTGAGTCAGGCACATCATCATCCTGAATTACCTTTTTAGGTTTCTTTGAGGGTTTGGCTTTTGTAGATATTCTGGAAAGTTTCTTTTTGTTTTTGGTGTGGGTTTTAAGATATTGGGATGTGTATCTTGATCACCTTGAGAAGTGGCCTTGTTTTTGAAATTTCTGTTAGAGCATCAACAGTTTGTTCAGGTTCCTCCTCATAAACCAAGGTAGTAAACAGATAAAAATCTTGGAAGTGTTAAAAATGGTTTACCTTTTGGTGTAGACGTTGTCTTTACATTTGAAAACAAATCATTAAAAAATGATTTTGAAAGCAGTAATTTATCACCAGTTAGAATGGGATATGCCAAATATTGAACATTCATTGGCAATTCGTTCCAACTAGTGGTTTTGCATGATATACATTGAAGCAATGTATGAAAAGAGAACTTTATTGCAGAGGGAAATAAGTTTTTGTATAGTGTTGCCTTTTGAGTAGAACCCAAATATCCCCTCTCAATGAGTTCAGGCTTCAGTGTGGATGCAACAATTTTAGTAGGAAAGTCATCATCATTCAACTATAAAAGTTGCAAAATGAGTGAAGATGATACAAATACCTCTGTTTTTCCCACCTTAGATTTTATAAACAAAGGTGTTTTATTGTCCTCTTCATATTGAACCGAAGCATGCTTCCAGAAGTCATTAAGGGTTTGAGGATACATGTCAGAATTAATCGTGAGAAGGTTAAAGTAAGTACTGTCGATGAGTACCCTGATCATGTAATCATATTCTGGGTAGGTTGAACTTCTGGTGAGATATGGTAACAGGTTATGTTGGTATTTGAATGGTAGGTTTCTAGGGTTCTGATCGATGTCGAAAGGTCAATCAAAAATATTTGTAAAATACCTTTACTAGCTAGGGCAAGTAAGGTGTCGAATCCATAGGGAATCAGTGGAAAGAGCAAGTGGAACTCAATTTCTGTTATAAAAATACTTAAAAGTGGACAGACGATGTCAAGCGATTTAAATGAGTAGTTTGTAAACAATTATGTGAAAATAACCAAACTCCAGGGTTCGGGTTTCGAAACAAGTTAGGAAATAGATAAACTTCTTTGGACGTTTTCGCGTTAAAATATGTAAATCAAAAGACTTAACTATTGGCTATGTTGATCGTCATATCTGAATCTGAACAATTGACACGGCTTAATGAAAATATAATTGATAAATGGTATTACTTGTTGAAACACAAAATCAATAATATGGTTAACGATAAACGGGTCAATGACGAAAGAACTTAATCCTAATTGTTGATGACCACAAATCAATTAACTGATAAAAGATTAAGTAATCAATTAATAAAAACCGTTGAAGCACAAAATCAAACACAAACAATTGATCAACCGAATGATTGATCAATTACAAATCCAAAGTTATAGTTTTAGAATATCAAAACCTAACATGCAACTCAACCCTACACCCGGAGATGGTTATCAAGCCTTTAGCCTTGCATCTGGATCTTCATGCTCTTGATTATGATGTTGGAGATGGTGTTCATGGATCAATCTTGTGATTAGGATGAGTATTGGTGGTGTAAGATGGCCTCCAATAAATCCCCAAATTGATTATGAATGAATCGGGTCGACCTTAGGGTTTTTGGGCTTAAATATGGAAGAAAAATCACCAAAATCCTTTTTTCCGTCAGACCAACCGTAAGCTACGGTCTGGCCACCGTAAGCTACGGTCAGACCGTAAGCTACGGTCTGGAGACTCTGCCTTACGGTCCTGCTGGGCCAAAACTGTTTTCTTCATAAAATATTCGTTTGTTTGCGGCCACGTATTTGTATTTCAATTCCTATCATATCATGGATCATCACTTTTATTTCCACTCAATCATGAATACTCCAAGTTAGCTTCTTTAAGCTCCAATAAGCTCCGTTAAGCTCCGCACACCTGTAAACATAAAACCTATCAAAGTATTTGTGTTCGATACATATAAACAAGTAAAAGACACAATATAAAACACTTAAGGCGTGTACTTTTACCCACACATCACATCCCCACACTTATCATTTGCTTGCCCTTAAGCAAACTCTCATGCAACACATACACCTCGATCGATGGTTCATCAATTATCATATTAATACTAGTGAGGTATAAGGTCAGACCCAATTCCCAAGAATTGACACTTTCAAGGTTGATAACCCACCAAATAATTTAATGATACATTTTAAAATTATGAAACCGCCCAAACGAGTGTACTTTGTTTCCGGTTAAGTCACACATGTTCGTACCCCCTCATAATATAATATCTCTCCTCTCGATTTAATATCTGGACCAGCAAAAAATGTGCTAGTATCTCTCTGCCCTCAATACCAAGTATGAACACAATGTAATAAGCTTGGGAGCAAGTCATATCTCCACCCATTACCCACCGGTTGCATAGAGAAAAGAACTAAGGGTTTTGTTGTGGCTTAGGTTAGGGTGCGGAAGTGGATTTATTTAGTGACTTATGGTGGATGAAACCCAATTTATTGACACCAACAAACAAACGAACAAACAAACTCACTAACTATTATTTACAACCAATAACGACTTTAAATACGAACTCTTTTTGAGTGTTTCTTTAATTTTTTTTTCTTTTTCTTTTTTTTAAACAAAAACTAACATCAATATACATAAACAAATGACCCGAGACATACGTTCATTGTGTACTATGCTCGACAAACAACTTAAATACAACTCTTAACATGCCGAGTTTCATCCACAGGGTTAAAATAATAAAAGGCCAAAGCAAACAAACAAAATGGGAAAGGCACAAACTTGGCTCCTAAGGGATAATGTAGGGTAGGGAGTATTATTTTATTTTTTATTTTTATATGTAAGGCCAATATAAAGTGGGTTTTCTACAGTTCTTTTTCTCCCTACAGGTGGTGGTATTAAGATCTCGAAATGCATGAGACAACCAAGTTCTAGATATCATGGACATACTGGTTACTCTCTATAATGGCACTCATATGACATGTGTATATACTATATATTATATGTGTATTATATATAAAGCAAATCTCACACACATACCGGAGGAATTAGGCTGTCGACATGAAACATGTGTACCTGTCCCCATAACTCGTTATCCCCATCTAAACGGTTCATTTTAATTTCCTAATTTTTGAAAAACATTTGCATGGGAAGACTTTCGAGAAGCTTAAAAATTTACCATGACCAATGACTTCTATTTGGCATTAATACTAACAATTAACAAATTACAATTTCAGCTTTTGCGTACAATTAAGCTATTCTTAAGGCTAAAGATTTTTAATTTCTCCATATTTTTCTATCCCCATACTTGATATTTACATTGCCCACAATGTAACTCAGATTTTCAAAAACAGATGCAAACACGGGATATTCATACCAATTTCAATTCAATGGACAACCAATTACCCATCTCCGGATTTAAATAAAGTTGCATACCATTAAACGAAACACATAAAGTTTTTAAACATAAACATAGACACTAACACCAACCACACGACCCAAAAGTTCGGCACGCCACCCAACTACCATAAACACAAATATTAAATAGTTAACAGCAAATAAAAGATAGGGAAAGACACATGGACCTGATCATCAAATCTCTTATGTCAAACGAGTCCTGTTGATGAATACTTTTGCAACCTTGACCCACATGTATTGAATATGACATGACAATATCTACTTCACCGAATCTTGACAAAACCACCATGAGCTTCCCCACACTTAGAGTTCACTATGACCACAAAACACAAACAAAAAGAAACACGCAAAAAGAAAACCAAAAATAAAGAAAACAACACAAAACAAAAAGGTCGGGTTGCCTCCCGGTCAGCGCTAAGTTTTTGTTAAGGTCTTCAGCCAGACCGTTACCTCATTTTGTGATTATGGTGGTCTAATGGAGTGCTTACCTTGCTCCACCTCATTCTTCTTACTTCTCCAGCACAATGGTAGCTCTAATTCCTCCCATCTAGGCCCAAAACATGCCAACCTCCTTTGTTCATTCTCGAATCCTGGTGGTTTATTTACCTTCTCATTCTTTGGTTGTTTCTTCTTGTATGTTCCATCCTTTTCCTCATTGACCACTACTTCCATCACCTTATTAGTATTGTTTGTTGAACTTATTGTTGCTCCACTTTTTACATCTACTGCATTTAACTCTTCCTTCTCTCGTTCACGCTTAGACCTGTCAAAAACAACACTTTTCTCCTTTTTGGTGCCATCTTCACATGTACGGAGAAAACACCCATTAGTAGCACAAGACCTAGAATAATTATTTTCAAAATAATAATCATATGAATTTGATAATATATTTAAATTAACTTACGGTTACCGAAGGTCATGCAAACTGTTCCGTCTCGACAGTTAATCTGAGCATTTGAACTAGCCAAAAACGGTCTACACAATATCACACGGGGTTCTTCTTCCTTCTCAGCCGGTACATAATCAAGTACCAAGAAATCCTCAGGGTAGTAAAAATCACCAACCTTTACCGCAACACCAACCAGCTTCCCCCGGGGTCGTCTTCGAGTGAAATAAGCTAACACCAAGGTGGTATCAACTTCTTGTAAAGGTCCAAAATCAAACCGGTCATACACACTCCTCGGTAGAACACTCACACTTGCACCACAATCAACAAGTGCCTTGGTGGTCTTGAACTCACCAATCTGATTAGAGATGAGTGGTGACCCGTTTCAAATTCTTCAACCGTGTCATTCTCCACACTATATTCGATTGTGATGGCACTGACTGTGCATTTTTGGAGTTTGATGAACCACTACTTTGATGGCTCGGATTCTTCAAAGTGTCACTTGGTAGTCTAGATGGATTTCTCTTTAGGCTCGCAATTTCTTCAGCTAGTTGACTCACTTGTTTATCTCTTGCAGCATTTGCCTTCTCTTGGAGTTCCATCCTCTGATTCATTTGTTTCAATAACACTATCACATCCTTAATCGACTCCTCTTTGTTACCAGATGAATTCCCATGCCACTGCTGAGAACTATTTTGATACCCTTTATTGTAACCCCCCGAATCTCTCTGATTGTACCCACTCTGACCGCTGCCCGAACTATTACCGTACTGTTTTTGGTTCGACTGATAACCTGTCTTCTGAGAACTGCCTTGAAAATTCGGGTTCTGTTGTGTGTTCGGGCTTACATAGCTGAAGTTTGGATGATTCCTGAGGCCCGGATGATAAGTATTTGAGTTCATATTATTGTATTTCCTTTCACCCTGCACATAGTTAACCTCTTCTTCTTCTTCTTCTTCTTCAGTTTCTTCATCTTGCACAACCCCACAACTCGCAACCTCGTGTCCTAATTCCCCGCAACCTTCACATACCGGATATGTTTTTCCTGAATTTCCGGTTCCTTGTACACCTGCAACCAATAACCTATCCATCTTGTTTTCCAGTCTATCCATTCTATCATCTGACCCATGACTTTCAACTGTTTTTACCACTGACCTTTTTGACATCCTGTTCGACTGTGCTTGTCTCTTTGAATTACTCGCGTGTCTTTCCAAATGTCCCCAATCCTCGTTTTCGTCATTTGCAAGAAAATATCCATTCGTGGTGGCTTGGAGATCACGAACATCATCATTTGAGAGACTATCATGGAATGCCTTTATCAATTCCCATAAGGCAATCCCATGATGTGGACAAGTCCTCAACAATTGTTTAAACCTTTGGAATGATTCATAAAAGGTTTCACCGGTGATTTGCTGAAAGTTTCGAATGTTGTTGCGGGCTTCTGTGGTTCTCTGGGGGGTATAATACTCATCTAAAAACTGTTGTGCCAAATCTACCCACGTGAAAATACTAGTTGATGGCAACGATAAAAACCACTGCTTTTCCGCGTCTTTCAAACTGAACTGGAAAACTACCATCTTCACCTCTTCCGCAGTAAAACCTTGACTCGAGATGAGTGCGCATATAGAGTTGAAATACTCAAGTGTATGTATGGTTCTTCTGTAGCCTTTCCATGAAATGTCGGTAATCCCGTTAAACTGTTCTGCCTTACCGAAAAAGTTCTTCCCCGTCTGATTGGAATGATGATTGGTAGAGGATTCGTAGCCACTTGTGGAATGAAATGGCTTTGAACACCTCTGACTGGTGGTGGAACAAATGCCCTGGGAACTCCATAATCAAAATCATAGTACGGTTGTTCATAGTTTTGTTGCCGTCTTGGTGCTCGATCTCTCTGATTTTCGGGATGATTCTGTCTAATTTCTTGGTCATCACGGGGATCTTGTTGCTGATATCGACCCCGCTGTTCATCTCTACGCTCCTCCTCATCCTCAGAATCGTAGCCAAAATCGTCGCCTATGTGCCAATTTTCCACCCGTGCACGAGCACGATCAATCTCAGGTCTTTCCTCTCTTAAATCATTCTGTCTTTGACAGTTCACTAGAGTTGATCTGATCGAAAAGTCGTCATCCATGTTTCTGGGATTACGGTTAACATCTCTTCGGTTGAATATATTACGGTTTCTGTCACGGTTAACGTTCTGGTTTTGTGGGACAGGCCATTCTTAGTTATTTGGTTGGTAGATATTCGGGTCCTTTCGGTTTTGGTTACTCATGGTCTCTTCTTTTGGTGTTATGATTTCGGGTATTTGGTTTAGTATGGGTTTCTGAACTGCTCGGTTTCGTCTTGCTGTTTTCTCTATTTCGGGATCAAATTGGAGCGGCTCTTTCTCACGGGAATCTCGTCTGCATCAACTTGTGAAGCAACCTGCACAGACACAAACACTAAGACCCTGCGTAAAATCATCGAAGAAAAATTAAAAACAAAAACTAAAAACTAAGTTAAACTAGCACTTTGCACGTTGATTCCCCGGCAACGGCGCCATTTTGATCGATGTCGAAAGGTCAATCAAAAAGATTTGTAAAATACCTTTACTAGCTAGGGCAAGTAAGGTGTCGAATCCACAGGGAATCAGTGGAAAGTGCAAGTGGAACTCAATTTCTATTATAAAAATACTTAAAAGTGGACAGACGATGTCAAGCGGTTTAAATGAGTAGTTTGTAAACAATTATGTAAAAATAACCAAACTCCAGGGTTCGGGTTTTGAAACAAGTTAGGAAATTGATAAACTTCTTTGGACGTTTTCGCGTTAAAATATGTAAATCAAAAGACTTAACTATTGGCTATGTTGATCGTCAGAACTGAATCCGAACAACTGACACGGCTTAATGAAAATCTAATTGATAAATGGTATTACTTGTTGATACACAAAATCAATAATATGGTTAAAGATAAACGGGTCAATGACGAAAGAAATTAATCCTAATTGTTGATGACCACAAACCAATTAACTGATAAAAGATTAAGTAATCAATTAATAAAAACCGTTGAAGCACAAAATCAAACACAAACAATTGATCAACCGAATGATTGATCAATTACATGCAACTCAACCCTAACATGCAACTCAACCCTACACCCGGATATGGTTATGAAGCCTTTAGCCTTGCATCTGGATCTTCATGCTCTTGATTATGATGTTGGAGATGGTGTTCATGGATCAATCTTGTGATTAGGATGAGTATTGGTGGTGTAAGATGGCCTCCAATAAGTCCCCAAATTGATTATGAATGAATCGGGTCGACCTTAGGGTTTTTGGGCTTAAATATGGAAGAAAAATCACCAAAATTCTTTTTTCCATCAGACCAGACCGTAAGCTACGGTCTGGCCACCGTAAGCTACGGTCAGACCGTAAGCTACAGTCTGGAGACTCTGCCTTACGGTCCTGCTGGGCCAAAACTGTTTTCTTCATAAAATCTTCGTTTCAACTCTGTTTTCCTCCCCGTTTGCGGCCACGTCTTCGTATTTCAATTCTCTATCATCTCATGGATCATCACTTTCATTTCCACTCCATCATGAATACTCCAAGTTAGCTTCTTTAAGCTCCAATAAGCTCCGGTAGGCTCCGCACACCTGTAAACATAAAACCGATCAAAGTATTTTTGTTCGATACATATAAACTAGTAAAACACACAATATAAAACACTTAAGGCGTGTACTTTTACCCACAGGGCCACACATCAGGTTCTGTGCCATGATTATGGTATGTATGAAAGAAGATGAATATGAACGGCAAGTGAAATGAAAATTTTATTTCAGAAGACGGAGATTAATGTAGGCAAAAACTTTCTTTAGGGTTAACAAGAAGATTATGGAAGGTAATATTTTGATTGGTGTAAGGTGCCGGTGCCCTACATTGCCGACGGATTTACTCATAAAAATAGTTCTAAATATCAAAGTGAGTTAAAACTTTTCACAGAAACATAAAAATTATCCATTCATTACATAACTTAAATTTAAACAAATATTAAAACATGTCTTTACATTCAATACATCACACAATATCATAACTTCCATTCTTCAGATGCCAATTTTTTTATTCTTCTACCATGTGTCCCTCTTCAAGCCAGCTGTTTCATTCTATTCACCGGCGTGCATACTAAATGTCAGCTACGCTGAGTGAGTTCTAGTTAATCGGGAAACATACATTACATTTACATATATATGGATCTAAAGATATATATTGAATTTTATCTTACCTTTCATTCATTCAAATATACATTCTTATTTCATTACTTTCGTATTTTTCATATTTTCCTTCTTTCTTCCTTTATCTTACTAATACGCACATAATCATTTCTATGTTTTAAAGAGCCTTTCGCCCTACTTCCTCGAGTATATTTAGGGTCAGGTTTCCTTTCTGCCTCGGATATTATTAGGGTTAAGTTCCTTTCTGCCTCAAATATTATTAGGGTCCAGTTCCCTTATGTCTCGGATATTATTAGGGCTCGTTTCCCTTATGCATCAGATAACCATACAACCATACATCTTCCTTGAATATTATTATGGTCTGGTTCCCTTATGCGTCGGATAGCCATACAGCCATATAATAGATATACATATGTTCATATACGTTTACTTGCATACATCTAATTATGTGACATTCGTGACAAAACGAGGTATACTATATTCACTACATAACAAGTAAACGATAAATCGGTTAATTCGTAGTGCTTAAACGAGTAACCGACCGAAACTAATTATGACCCGTATATATACTGAGGGGTCATATACGAGTTGTAGATATATTGTAGAGGCTAACATATTGATATTTAGGCCCCAGTACGTTTAAAACTCTTTAAACGAAAAAGGTTTCGTTTATTGATACGCTATAAGTTTAAACACAATCGTTAACATCAAAACGAGCATTGTAGCATCAGTTAAGCCGAAAAAAATTTATAAAACACTTATATGGCATGTTCTAGGCAATCCATGAAAATATTTTGGATTTTTAAAGTGAGTCAGTACGTTTTTCTTATTTTACAAAAATAAGCTGAAAAACACTCGTTTTTGCGATGGTTTTCGCACTCGAACTAGTTTTCTTGCGAAAAACCGAACCCGAATTAAATTTTGGACCGAATTTTACGCGTGGCACGAAAACCGAGGCACCATTGGGCCAAAAAGAGGCCCAATGGGCCCCTTATACTTGCGGCCGCAAAAGGGTGGGACACCCCCCTTGGTTCTAACTTGTATTATTAGAATAGTAAAGATATTTTGCACATTAACCAAACTAAGATCAAGATCAGCTGAGTTCTGCATCATCCCTTCCAAAACCCTAAAGGTAAACATTAAATTCATGAAGATTTCAAGCTTGTTTAGTAAGATTTAAACATAGAAAATTAGTTCTTGATTAGTATTAAACATGTTTAACCAACCAAAATCATAAAAATCAAGTAAAATCATGTTTTGGTGTTAAACATGTTTACAAACCAGGAACATATACTTTTTTGGTCAAAAACGCGGATTAGATCATGAATACAACGTTTTTACGGTTTGAAAGTTCGGTTTGAACCCAAAACCGAAACCCTAATTATCAAGGCTGTTACATGGATGATTTATGCTTGGTTTGATGTTATATGATATGTAGATACACTGAGTTTGCAACCCGAGACCCGGAAAGTCGTTTAAGCTAGCAAAACTCATCGAAAACCGACAAGGTAAACTCGTAACACTCGTTTAGGGGCTGTTTAGTATTAGGTTGTGACGTTCTTGTTTTTAGCTTGTGAAAATTTTCAAGGACATTAGGGATCATTTAAATGAGTCCCTGTTCAAATTTGGTAATTTTTCAATAAACGAAGATATTTGGCGAATTTATTACCGTTTATTGGCGTTTATTCGGGAAAAATAGGTAAACTTCATGAAAAATTATGAAATTTGGTTTCGAATCCATAAATGCTATATTAAGATCACTGGTAAAGTTTTAGAACCTTTGGAGATGTCTAAGTATTATTTGTGCAATTGTGTTTTAACCGAGTTTTAATAGCAGAAAAACACGCAAAAAGGCATTTTGATCAAAGAGTTAGATTCTGGAGATTTTGCAGGGGATATGTACTGATATTGAGACCACTTGGAAAAATTATCGGATTTTCGAATGTCGTTTGGTATAAACGGGCTATTTATTACTTAATTATAGCACATTAATGAATTTTTATAAATGAATAACTAATCATAAAATTTCTGAAAATATTTTTATAAAATTTTCCATAATTTAATTTATTTTTACAAAAATTTCCATAATTTACATACAAGTACATAATTAGTTATGAATAATCCA
>NW_027503967.1:0-31026 GCF_021521415.1 Bidens hawaiensis | reverse complement strand
AAAGGCAACCTACGCGCCGAGTTAGCGTGTGGTGCGGAAGCGCATCTAGCCCCTAACCTGAATGGAACTCTCGGTTATCTCAATCGCATCTGGATTCCCAATGATGAGATTCTTCGCACTGACATACTGAGTGAAGCGCACAAAACTCGGTATTCCATTCATCCTGGCGCTGACAAAATGTACAAAGATTTGCGCCTGACTTATTGGTGGCCCGGTATGAAAAAGGATATTGCTGTGTTCGTAGCTAAATGCCTAACTTGTTCTAAGGTAAAAGCTGAACATCAACGCCCATCTGGTTTGCTCGAACAACCAGAAATTCCTACGTGGAAATGGGAAAGTATAGCAATGGACTTTATCACCAAGTTACCCTCGACCGCAAGCAAACATGATAGCATTTGGGTAATAGTGGATCGATTGACCAAGTCTGCCCACTTTCTGCCCATTCGTGAAACCTACCGTGTTGAACAACTTGCGCATCTATATGTCAAGGAAATTGTCTGCCGTCATGGTACCCCCCTTGAGCATAATATCCGATCGCGATGGCCGTTTTATATCTCGCTTTTGGAAATCTCTCCAATCTGCGTTAGGAACTCGTTTGGACATGAGTACTGCATATCATCCTCAGACTGACGGACAGTCTGAGCGAACCATCCAAACCCTTGAGGATATGCTTCGATCTTGTGTTCTTGATTTTGGAGGTAATTGGGATTCACACCTACCTCTGATCGAGTTCTCTTATAATAACAGCTATCATTCCAGCATCGGTATGGCCCCATTTGAAGCACTTTACGGCCGAAAGTGCCGCTCACCGATTTGTTGGAACGAAGTGGGTGAAGTTCAAATCACAGGACCCGAACTAGTTCAAGAGACAACTGATAAAATCGCCAAGATCCGTGATCATCTGCTGACTGCCAGAAGCCGACAGAAGAGTTACGCAGATCGCAGGCGGAAGCCTCTCGAATTTCTAGTTGGTGATCTTGTTCTCCTCAAAGTGTCGCCCTGGAAGGGTGTTGTCCGCTTTGGGAAGAAAGGTAAGCTTGCACCTCGTTATGTTGGTCCGTTCAAGATCCTTGCGAGAGTGGGAAAGGTTGCCTACAAGCTGGACCTGCCGCCCGCGCTCAGTAACGTGCATCCAACGTTCCATGTATCCAATCTCAAGAAGTGTTTAGCTGACGAGAACCTCCACATACCACTTGATGAAGTTCAAGTTGATGAGTCTATGCATTTCGTTGAGAAGCCTGTTGAGATTATGGATCGCGAGGTGAAGCAAACCAAGCGCAGTCGCATCCCTATCGTCAAAGTTCGCTGGGAGTCCAAGCGCGGAGCCGAGTTCACTTGGGAAAGGGAAGATCAAATGAAGATCAAATACCCGCACCTTTTCTCTGCGCATCCTACTTCGAGATAAATTTCGGGGCGAAATTTCTTAAAGTAGGGGAGACTGTGGCAACTGCCCAAATCCGACCCGACCCAGGTACCCGTTTTCGGATCCAATTTTTAAGATTTAAAATTTGATTATAATCTTTATAAATTTATCATATTTATATATATATATAATACTAATAATAATAATGATAATAATAATATTTCCTTT
This sequence comes from Bidens hawaiensis, assembly GCF_021521415.1. NCBI lineage: Eukaryota > Viridiplantae > Streptophyta > Magnoliopsida > Asterales > Asteraceae > Bidens > Bidens hawaiensis. The sequence goes on along the minus strand of NW_027503967.1, from coordinate 29,435 downwards.
CCGCCGTCCCGCCCCTTTTTCTCTCTTGTCGCCGTCCCGCCCCTCTGCTTAACCCTTAAGCCTTGAACCCCTCTCTCAACTCTTTGCTTGTCCTTTGGTTCTTCCCGCCTAAGGATGGCTGCGCAGCTCCACGCGCCAGACTCCTTACAAGGAAGCCTGCGTGAAGACCAGCTGTTCCTAGCGATACGCGAGACGAACTGTTCCCAGCGGCGCGCAAAGGATTGTAGTTCTTCCCGCGGCGCGCTAAGGATTTCAGTTCTTCCCGCGGCGCGCTAAGGATTTCAGTTCTTCCCGCGGCGCGCTAAGGATTGTTCTGTCTGCCTTCGCCCTCGCGCACTCTAGCCTTCTCACGCTAGGCATTTAAGTATTTTCTCCAGTTTAAGCCAGCCTGTATGCTTTTGAAATATCTTATCTTCTGTGCTATACCTGCCAAGGTATGGGCACAGTAGGCCAGATCTGACATCTGTCCGAAAGGTCACTTTCGGCGCAGCTTGCTTACCAACCCTCTTGGTTGTTAGAAAAAGTAACTGGCATAATCTTTTAAAATCTTCTTTTCCATGTCTTGAACAGTACTTTGACTGACCCCTCCCATGCTATGAACAGTAACCTGTCAGCCTTCCCCATCCCCTGCAGCTGCCACCATATCTCTTGCTTTTGATATCTTTTGCTTTGATTTGATAAGATCTTTTTCCCCAATTCAAGGGATGTGTTCCCTAGGGTTTTCCTATAAATAAAACTAATTTCTTGGATAATTAAACACTACACTCAAACACTTAAGCACTCCCTAAAATCTTTCTCCCTTACTCTCAGCCGAAGATCCTCAGCGACGCCTCCAACTCCCCTCTTTGCAATCCGTCTTCTCTTCTTTTCTGCCCAGAAATCTCGGTAAATATATATTATATAATTTATTTTTTTTTGAATAATTTGTTTAAGTGACTTGCATATATTCAAGACATAAAAACCAATCGTTAAACCAATAACTCTTATTTATAGGTTAACTTTCGTTTGTTTAAAAGTTGGTTCTTGCATTATCTTTCAACACACCTTTTACAAGTGAGTAATCTCGTACCTAATCCCCTTTTATTTTTAACGTTTTGGGATGTTCATGTGTTCGTACAACTTGAGTCTTAAACTTGTTTATGAAATTATGTGCGCAAAACCCATGTGTTATGGACGTTTACTAGTGTTGTATATTTGTATGTGTTGATCATTAACCGCTTTGATCGGCCTATTCCGAAGTTTTCATGGATCCATTAGACGAACACGGGAGACCATTGTTACGATTTTCTTGGTTTGTTTGCACATACACGAATGATTATTTGTTTTTGCTCGATTTGGAGCACGCTATGAACTATGAGCTATGATCTATTTAGGCTTGATCACAATCTGTTTACACACTATGTTGAACACCAGTTATACACATGTTGCGCGCAGTGCTTTGTTATTATCTATTTATATCTATTAAACTTGATTTCTCACCGACACGCAAGTGTTGACGTTTTATTTTAACACATGTTCAGGTTTGCTGTAGCTGCTTTTGGAAACTCGAGGACACGTAGGATGTTTTCTTTTACTTTGGACCTAGTTTAAAATATAACAAGACAAATTTATGTATTTGAATATTATGAGTTATGATATGTGATTTATGTTACTTTATGGTGTGTTATGCGCATGCGCAATGAAATGTATTTATTAAATATTGACACCCAAATAGTGTCACGAGTAATGAAACAATTCGTAGCGCCCCGATGTATAATCCGCCATCGGTCGGGGTGTTACACCGGCTGTGTTCATGGATCTTATGAACAGAGTTTGTAAGCCATACTTGGATAAATTCGTGATAGTATTCATCGATGACATACTTATCTACTCACGAACCAAGAAAGAACATGAACAACACTTAAAACTGATTCTAGAATTGCTAAAAGAAGAGAAGTTATATGCCAAATTTTCCAAGTGCAATTTCTGGCTTCGAGAAGTCCACTTTTTAGGGCATGTAATCAATGAGAATGGTATCCTAGTTGATCTAACAAAAATTGAAGCAATTAAGAATTGGGAGACACAAAGATCACCCACTGGAGTGCGACAATTTTTAGGATTAGCTGGCTACTATCGTAGATTCATTGAAAATTTTTCTTCTATAGCTCAACCCTTAACCCAATTAACCCAAAAAGACAAGAAATATGAGTGGACAGAAAAACAAGAAGGAGCCTTCCAATTGCTTAAACAAAAGTTGTGTAGTGCACCAATCTTGTCCTTACCAGAAGGTACCAATGGATTTGTAGTATATTGTGATGCGTCTCGCTTAGGTCTTGGCTGTGTGCTTATGCAACAAGACAAGGTGATAGCTTACGCGTCCAGACAACTCAAGGTGCATGAAAAGAACTACGCGACGCATGATTTGGAATTGGGAGCTGTTATGTTTGCTCTTAAGATTTGGAGGCATTATCTGTATGGAACCAAATGTACAATATTTACTAATCACAAGAGTCTCCAGCATATCTTTGATCAGAAAGAGCTAAATATGAGGCAACGTCGATGGGTAGAATTACTCAATGATTACGACTGTGAGATTCGTTACCACAAGGGTAAAGCAAATGTTGTGGCTGATGCGTTGAGTCGAAAGGAAAGAGAAAAGCCTCTGCGTGTTCGTGCATTAGGGTTGACGATTCAAACGAGTCTTACTACTCGAATTCGTGATGCACAACGTGAAGCTTTGAAACCGCAAAATGTAAGGTTTGAGAAATTGCGAGGACTTGAAAATGAATTTGTCACAAAGTCTGATGGGACACTATACCTACTTGATCGAGTTTGGGTACCACTCTATGGAAATCTGCGTAATCTTGTTCTAGACGAAGCGCATAAGTCTGGATATTCGATCCACCCAGGATCAACCAAGATGTATAAAGATCTCCAAGAACATTATTGGTGGCCTAACTTGAAAAGAGACATAGCTGTGTATGTCAGCAAGTGCCTGACATGTTCCAAAGTGAAAGCTGAACATAGAAGACCGCCTGGACTACTGCAACAACCAGAGATCCCTCAGTGGAAATGGGATAATATTACCATGGACTTCATAACCAAACTGCCAGTTACGCCGCGAAGTTATAATGCGATTTGGGTAATTGTGGATAGATTAACTAAATCCGCTCATTTTATACCCATTAGAGAAAAAGACAGAATGGAGAAGTTAACTCAGCTGTATCTGAAAGAGATCGTAGCCAAACATGGAATACCGGTCTCAATCATTTCTGACAGAGATGGTCGATTTGTTTCTCGTTTTTGGCAATCTCTTCACGAATCCCTAGGAACTCGCTTAGATATGAGCACCGCCTATCACCCCCAGACAGACGGTCAAAGCGAGAGAACTATCCAAACATTGGAAGACATGCTGCGAGCCTGTATCATTGATTTCGGAAGTAGTTGGGATACTTATCTGCATTTAGCTGAATTCTCCTATAATAACAGCTACCACTCCAGTATTAAGGATGCACCGTTTGAAGCTTTGTACGGAAGAAAATGTCGATCTCCTCTTTGTTGGGCAGAAGTTGGAGAAAAGCAACTTACAGGTCCTGAAATTGTCCAAGAGACTACCGACAGAGTCTTTCAAATCAAGGATAGGTTAAAAGCTGCAGCCGACAGACAGAAAAGTTATGCGGATAATCGCAGGAGACCGTTGGAATTCCAGGTAGGAGACCAAGTGTTACTAAAGGTATCACCTTGGAAAGGCATAGTCAGATTTGGTAAAAGAGGAAAACTTAGTCCACGATACGTTGGACCGTTCAAAATTACCGAACGAGTAGGGTCGGTAGCCTATCGACTCGACCTACCTTCAGAACTCAGTGGAATACACGACGTGTTTCACATATCCAATCTGAAGAAATGTCTATCTGACGAATCGCTGATTGTTCCTATTGAAGACATAAGGGTTGATGGTAAGCTTCGATTTGTAGAAGAACCTGTTGAAGTCATGGACTGGAAAATCCAGAAGCTAAGGCGTAACAGGATTAAGCTTATCAAGGTTCGCTGGAATTCAAGACTTGGTTCCGAGTTCACGTGGGAACGTCAGGATCAAATGAAGGCGAAGTACCCTCACCTCTTCCCAGAAGAAACCGAAACTAGCACAACATCCTAAATTTCGGGACGAAATTTCTAAAAGGATGGGTGAATGTGACAACCGCCAAAAATTAGACTAATCTGGTAATTATCTTAACCGTAATCGTGTATTAATTAGTAAAATAAATACATAGGAATAATATTTTTAGTCAAAGGTTTTGACTTTAGTTGAGTTTTAAAATATGGAACCCGAAAAAGTTCAATTTTGTCGTGTAGCTGACACTGTACAGATTGACACCGGGTAATATCTCAAAACGGATAAATTCATAAACGTGTCAAGATGACCTCGAAAAATAAAATTTTATGTTAGGATATTAGAGATAGTGTATAAACTTAATTTTAGAAGGTTCGAATCGCAAAAATTAGAAAGTAAGTAACCGAAAGCCAGTAGAGGACACCGTAAGAGCCCGACATTAAGTTTATCAGAAAATTTTGTTTTTAGGCAGACATTGACTGTAATCTAATTTCGCTCAAAGTCTGATAAAAATTATTAGAAACGGAAGTCGTTTGGCTAGATAAATTACGAGATACGTTAAACTTTAACACCTAGGTATTATCACATGTCATTATTCAAAACCACCTCTCCCTCTCCCTCTCCCTCTCCCATCTCTCTCGGCCGCCACTTACACACAACCCAACCCACCTCCCAAACCCACCAATGAAAAGCTTACATATAGGTATGCAATGATTGATAGATTACTTGGAAGCTACACACTTGGACACATGCACACCCTATACCATCCAACTCACAACCCTATACCTCTCTTTCTCCCTTCATATAACCGGCCACCCCACCACCACCTTACCATCTCACATTTTCAAATTTTTATACACACAACACTTGATTAGGAGATCTTTGGTGGAATGTTAAGCTAATAACAAGAAGTAGGAAGCCAAAGGAAGGATTATAGCCAACACAAGGTCACATTATCACCTCCTTAGACACCAAATCCGAAACCCAAGGTAACCCACTTCAAGATTTGTGTATATTAGTTGCTATTTGATGTTTAAAGCTTGATTTTAGTATGCTTGGTAGTGTACATGTAGGTATAATATGGATATATACATGCATATGTGTGAACCGTGAGTTTACATAGGAATGCATAAGATGGGTTTTGTTGATTATAGGACTTGTTATGGTTGCATTTTAGCTTGTATAGATTGTCCATATTGATGTTACTTGAGTTTGTTTAACAAATGGGTTTAGGTATTGTTTTAATATTGGAAGTAAATGTGTAAATGGCCAAAAGATCAAAGATGGATAATGAGTAAAAATACCCATGTTAGGCCGTTAGTTTTGATTTTGGTATTGGATTGAAGTTGTAAGCTTGTTAAATGGTAAAATGGTTAAAGAAAGAATGATAATTTTGAAAACCCACATACTTGATTACTTGAAAAAGTTGTAAGTAATAATAATAATGGTTTTGAAAGGATCTTGGAAAAGGGTTGACAAAAGTGTAGGGATTTGACTTTGTTGGAAAGTTACTTACACATGCAAGTAATACAAAAATTTGATTTTGATCATAAAGCTCATACTTGTCTTATATGGATTGAAAATGACAAACTAAGTGATTGAATGGGACATATGGAAAGGAATAAAATCTACTAGAAGTACTAGGATGCATGAAACATGATAACTTAGATAAACAAGAGTTTGTGTTAAACTTACTAATAAAGGAAACTTTGTAAATTGTACAAGATGTTTTGCAAAATGATTTGATAAGTGAACATAATCTTGTGTGGATGATTAAAGACTTGTGGTTAGAATTACTTTAGTAAACTCTATTGTAAAGATTGTTAGTATGATAATAAGGTTATTAAAAATTGCTACTTACTAGTAATAGAAACTTTGTTGTTAAAGAAATCAAGAATGTGTTTGCTAAAGGATAACAATGGGATGAAATAAGATGTTAATATGGGTTAATAAGATCTGGAAATTTTGGTACATAAACACCTTGTAGAGATTGTAGAAATAACATGTATATTGTATAGTTGAAAACTTAAGCTAAGGCTTGAGCATGTGTAGTTAAAAATTTGTTTTGTGTGCATACTTGGTGCTAGATGATCAAACATGGATGTGATGATATATTACTTGTTATTATATGTATATTTGCTGTACCAAATGGTTTGGTTTTGACATTGTGACTTAAATAGCTTGTCGGTGACTTTAACGGTCGGAAAGTTGACTTTTAAGGTGAACCGACATGAGTTTTTGGAACTGAATTAAAACAGCTCCCAAAGTCATAATATTCTTATATTTAACATAAGTTAAAGTATAAGAAAAGTCAAGAATAGCAAAACTTAAACCAACACGGTTCGTGTCGCGAAAACCGACACGAAACGTTAAAAATTGACATTTTTAAGAAATTGGCAACAAAATAAGAACCAAAACATTTTTATTGAAAAACCAATAAAACTTGACTAAAAAACTATATAAAAAGTGTTCTAGATAATTTAAAACTAAAAGTTTCATAAAAATGACAACCGGTTCGTTTTTAAGCTCAAAATCAACGAAACCGGCAAAACCGACAAAACCGATTATAATAGAGTCAAAATTTTAAATAAAATAATAACTTGAATTTTTCCAAAACACTCCAGCAACTAAAAGTAATAATTTTTATAAATTTTAATAATTAAATTAAATTATTAAATAAAACAATTATTAGTTGATTATTACTTGTTTATATTTTTAAGTATAGAATTATAAGATTATAAGTAGTAAACTTTATGTGTTATATGCTTGTGTGGATTTTTAGAATAAGAATATATATATTTTAGTCAAACCTAAAATTAACGAACGTGTACTAATATAGGAACGAGCATTTATTCGAACACTGAAATCAAAGGTGAGTTCTTCTTCCGAAAAGCATATTGTATATCTATATTCGTATTTATATATATATGTTTTGAAAACGCATTATACTACAAATTGTCGTTATTGTGGGATGAATCAATTTGGTTAAATAACTGTTAACCGAATTGAGGGCACAGAAATGTTGGTAGATCTATCGGGGTGACGCCCCCCACTTCCATTCGCGTTGGGTTAAAAGTGGGAATATTTCGAGTATGGTACGTTTCGAGTTATCAAATTGGTAGTCATACACGCGTTGTATTCTTAGCTAGTTTACAACTAACGCTTTTTGTGCTTAAAGGTAAAATGCGGGTTTCGTTATTGTGTTATACCGTGTTATGATCGGTTTTATTGGGAGTATAATGGCCATACACCATTATATTCATGTGTTGTTTATATATAAATTGTTTATATTTATATAATAAGTTTTCTTCTCAGGAATAACTCACCAACATTCGTGTTGACCCAAATATTATTTAAATATGCTTTGCAGGAAAGTAAAGGTTTCGAGGTGGCATGGAAACGAGAGCGTGGGGTGTTTGAACAAAAGTGATGTGTTGTAAACCGTGCATTAGCACGTGTAGTAAACTCTGATTTTGTAAAATATTTCTTATAATAAAAGATGATGCTTTTATTATTAAATGGTTATTATTGTTGACTATCGGCATCTGTCATAACCCGAATGAATTAAAGTTAAGACTTCCGCTGTGTTAAGTTAAGGTTTTCGGGGTATGACAAAACCCATGTGGTTAGGGGTTTAAATCTGGATGAGGATGATAAATATGTTGAGTGATGTTTGTTCGTGTTTGGGTTTGGTGGTGGGAGGATGATGGGGGTTGGCAATTTGAAGCTGGTGATGGATGGGAGTTCATTTTTCGGTGGACTGCGGCGGCGAAGGAGGATGAGAGTTTTGGAGGTTGTGAGATGATGATGATAATCTGGTATCTGCTTCTTCTTCTTGTTATTATTATTATTATTAGAGAAAATTACAAAATAATTATTATTTATCTAATTACTAAAGTGCCCTTGAACCAAACAGGTAACTTAAAAACAGGGGCTCATGTCACAATTATAAAAAAACACATTGGTAAAACAAGCGCAATTTAGTTTTTAGGGTCTTATGATGCCCCCGGTGACTTGTTTAGTCAGGGAGGCAAATCGTAATTTTCTCAAATATAGATGACACAAATATGAAAATAGGTACAAACGCAATTTACCAAGTGTTTGTTTGGGTAATCTTCTTTCATTATCGTCAATTTTCAAACGAAAGGGAGATAATCAATTCAAATAAAATGAATGCATCATCTTTAAATCGATGTTGATAATAATATTAATCTGATGGGAGTAAAGTAATCCAGAGAGAGAAGAGATAGATCAATGGATCGGATGCTAAAGGCCGCCAGAGCGTCTGGCTCTCTCAATCTTTCAAATCGATCTCTCAAGTAATTACTTTTCTAATAACACATTCATATTTTTAAAACACTAACTCACCAAGATCTAGCTATTAATTCAATTATTCACAGCTGCTGTTACTTAGGAAATTGTAATTTCTTCGATCTTTGATCGATTGCATGTAACGCTGTAAACAAATCGAATGAAACAAGGTCTTGATAGCGAACGGTTCACGAGACGAAATTTCTTGTACGCGTTCGTTTATTAAGAAATGAACTTGTTTGTCAACTGTTCACAAACACAAACAATGTTTTATTTGATTTGGCTAACCGAGAATGATTGGTATCAACGGTTCAGTTTAGCTACCAAGTTCGTGTTGGCGTTTATTATAACATTCATATTCATAGTTAATAGGTTTGATTAAATCTATATGGTAAGATTAGCAAATTCATTAAAAACCTTTAATGAGCAAACATAAGGAACACATTATCGGATATTCATGAACATTAATGAAGGAACATGGCCTCTGTGTATGTTCGTTCGTTTAGTTAATTGAGTGAAATTCCTTGTTCATGGGGTTCATTAATTAAACGGACGAACTTTAGTTGGTTTACGGGCACTAATTGCGTGACATGTTTTCTGTATCAGGGAAGTGCCAGATGAGGTGTACAAAAGTTTGGATGCAGTTGGTGAAGGTGAAAACTGGTGGGAGGCAGTTGAGCTGCAAAAGCTCATATTGGCCCATAACGAGATTCAATTGCTAAAGGAAGACTAAGAAACTTACCTTTGTTGTCAGTGTTGAATATTAGTCACAATAAGCTTTCTCATCTTCCCACTGCTATAGGAGAGTAAGATACTTTAAATTGTTTAAAGCCTATTAATTGAAATCGTTTATCTTTATTTGGTTATAGTGTATCTTATTCATTAATATATTCATCGGCAGGCTCAAAGCACTTAAGGCATTAGATGTGTCTAATAATTTGTTATGTGAGATGCCTGAAGAAGTTGGATCGGCGACTGCTTTGATAAAGTAGGTTTTTTTAGTTACTTTTGATTGTAAATTTGTATGAAATTATGAATATTAGTTGAATGTTTTGATGAACACGTGATTTTATAGGTTTGATTGTTCCGGTAACCAAATAAAGGATCTTCCTTGCTCTCTTGGAAACTGTGTAGATTTATCAGATCTCAAGGTTTGTTTGGCTGTATAATGCAATATGTTTTTAAGGTTTGTGATTATGAATTATGATTGATGTACTAAATTATGCTGCAAATTGTGGTTTCTTATAGGCAGCAAACAACCGCCTCACCAGTTTGCCAGAAGATCTATCCAATTGCTCAAAAATGTCAAAGTTGAATGTAGAGGTATCTCAAAATGTGGATATTGTTTCTTCATATTTTTGGTTCTGACGGGTATAAAGCATTTGTTGTTTTAGGGAAATAAGCTGACAATGCTATCTGAGAAACTGGTTACATCATGGACTTTTCTCACTGAACTTAATGCAGGCAAGTCACATGTTTTATATGGATGTTTTAGCTCATTTGGTTGTTAATAATCCTTTAATTTGTAATCATGTCTTTAATGATGCAGCAAAAAATGCACTCGGTGGTATCCCAGAGAGTATTGGAAGTCTTTCACGTCTCATTCGCCTTGACTTGCATCAAAACAGTAAGTATTTTAGGTTCCTTTTTGCCTTAAATGTTCATACTTTATATCTATATTTGGTGATACATTTTCCATGTCATTCCGGTGCAGAACTTTCATCGATTCCATCATCAATTAAGGGTTGCATTTTATTGGCAGAACTCTATATGGGGTATTTTTCTATTCTTGTGAATAAAAAGTTGAAAACTTGTTTCTTCTGATGTTTAGACTTGCATTTGACATTCTTTAAATATGTAGGAATAACTTACTGACATCATTACCAACAGAAATTGGAGAACTTATAAATCTAGGGTCGTTTGATCTTCATTCAAACAAGGTAGAAACATCATAGTCTATTTCTATTTTAATCAATGAATTTTCCAGTGTTTAATGTTTTTTTTTTTTTTTGAGAATTTGTTATAGTTAAAAGAGTATCCAGTGGAGGCATGCAAATTAAAGCTTTCAGTTTTGGATTTATCCAATAATTCATTATCTGGGCTTCCCCCTGAGATCGGTAAGGTTAGCATATTATTCATATACAAACATTATTCATTATATAAACGCTATTCAGTTGTAATGTTTGTAAATGCTATTATCACCTAGGCTTGATGACAACTTTGAGGAAGCTTTTTCTCACTGGCAATCCTATAAGGACTCTTAGAAGGTTTGAACAGTTAAACCGTGTCTTCGTTTGTTTAATATGTTTACGAAGGAAGCTAAATTTAACAAGTTTCTTGTTTTTCTTTATCAGCTCACTGGTGACAGGACCTACTCCTGCATTATTAAGGTTTCTTTGAAGTAGACTTCCAGCTGAAGAAGGTATGCATTGTTGATACAAATATTTTCATTAACATGTTGCGTGAGCTGAGATAATATTATATTGCAGAGAGTGGAACATCTGAGAGTAAAGAACAAGTTATTGCTAGAGCCTCACGTTTATCTCTTGGTTCTAAGGTTTAATCTTGTTCACTATATTGATTGATTGATAACTATATTGAGTTGATAATCATATGTTACTACTATGTTTACTTGTTAGGAACTTTGTCTAGGAGGACACAGTTGGAGTGTTGTTCCACCACAAGTATGGGAGACAAGTGATATTACAAAAGTTGATCTTTCAAACAACTCGATTGAGGATTTACCCATTCAACTTTCTTTCTGTGCTTCCATTGAGGTGATATTTATAAAATTTGGCATCTTTTAAAAAGTGTTGGTACTATATTCATGATCATGCTTCTTAACTGCTTGCAGACTTTGATTTTATCAAGAAACAAGATTAAAGAATGGCCAAGTGCAATATTGGAGTCACTTCATAAGCTTGTGTGTTTGAAGCTTGACAATAATCCACTTGAAGAAACGTGGATCGGCTCACTGGTAGACGATCAACTTTCCTCGGGTATGAGTATGCTATTTCACCGATGGTTCTCCGGAGTATGAATTCTTCCACCTACAAAACGAGCAGCACCGTGAACTTACCCCTCAGAAAGGGACAGAGGGGTCCTCTTTGGGGTAACCCTCCGGTGTGAGAATAAGAGATTGTAGGAGAGGATAATAATAATCTGAGAGTGAGTAAGGAATTGGAATGTATTTTCTTGCTTACCTCCCCTTGTGGAGGTGGTGTGGTATTTATAGTGTTAGGGTTTCCAATGATTGGGCTCAGATCCCGTTAGGGCCGTTTTGGCCTCCTCCTGTTGCTTTGCGCCACGTGTCCTTAGGACACCTGGTGCTTTTTCATTGATTATTCTCTGACCCAGGTATTTCACCTGACCCATGTGCAATCACGTGGTAGCACATGGGTTTTGCTGAGTTGTCCACCTTTCATTGGCAGCTGTCAACATCAGCATATTCTTATTCCTTAAAGGATACCTTCTGGAAGGTTGTCTGACGAGCACAATCAAAGTTGTCCTTATCCTGATTTGGATAAGGACGAGGTTGATTATGTGCACGTGTGATATGCGCCTATCCTGAGGATGCGCGAGGTCTTCTCTTTATTCTCACGCGCAGATGTTTCATGCGCAGATGTGATATGCTCCAGCATATGTAATATGCGCCACGCGCAGATGCGTCACGCGCAGATGTGATATGCGTGAGCATGTGATATGCGCCACGCGCAGATGCGCCACGCGCAGATGTGATATGCGTGAGCATATATGGTGCGTGAGCATATGTGATATGCGCCATGCGCATAGGTTTTGGCTTTGTGCCTTCATGATATCTTGATTTCAAGCCTCTTGTCTATATCTTGTGGGTTGACCCGCCCCGCTCGATGTTAAGGCGGGTACATACCTCTTCACCACTTAGAAAGGTAAATAAATTTAGATTTTAATATTGTTGTTAATAAAGAATATTAAGCAAACAGTATCTGATTATAATATTCATCATATTTAGATTCCATTAGATGGATTTCAAACTGCTTCCAAGCTTCAGATTCTGGATCTCAGTGGCAATGCAGGCTGTTTACCGGAAAATCCTGCATTTTCTTCTTTGATCCAGTTGCAGGAACTATATTCAAGGTGATTTTGTTAAAAATAATTGCTTTTTGGTCAGAATGACTTTGTAACTCGTGAACCTTTACTTTTATCGAACAGGAGGATGCAGATTTCTGAGATCAGAGCGGATATAATAAGTTTGCCTAATTTAAGGATTCTTGATATGTGTCAAAATTCCCTACAGTTGGTTCCCGAGGTAACATTCTTCCTGGTTAAAGTTACGAGCCAGATTCGTTTAATTTAGAGTATGTTATTAATTAATATTTGTTGCAGGGTTTAAAAAATGCTACGTCTCTTCAGGAGCTTCGCCTTTCAGACAATAACATCAGCACGCTTCCTCCTGAACTGGTGTGTACAGAACCTTTTTTTGTTTTTCAAGTTTCTTAAACCTTAATTTGTTATGTATGCATGAAATTATATCTGCTTGGCTCATTATGAGTTATGCCACTCTTTTCTGGTTCAGAGATTTATAATCTGCGCACAAAATCCGCTGGATTTTTAGCAGACGTGTCCTAATGTTGGAAGTTGGTTTTTGCAGGGTTTACTAGAACCTACTCTTCAAGTGCTGCAACTTGACGGGAATCCTTTGAGAAGGTATGATCTTATATATCTCTGCTTGATCGGTGCCAACTTTTTACTGTTTTTGCGCATATGAAGAATGATTATCTTTACTTTTTACTGTTTTTGCAGCATCCGAAGGACGATTCTTGATCGTGGAACCAAAGCTATATTAATGTACCTGAAGGATAAAATACCCTACTAGCAGTAAAACATATTCTTTGAAATAGATTCTAGGAAAGCTGTTTTGTGTGTTGTTGTGTGTTTGTGTTTGTGCTTGTATTTGTATTCTTTCTTTTTATTTTGAATGTAATGTTAAACTTAATGTTTGGTTGATTTTTGGTACTTATGTAATGTGAATGGTCTATGTACTGAAGCCTTATCCCCTTTACCAGTTTTATGATTTGATTAACATTTCATGTTTGTATCATTGTTATAAAGATTAGCTGAAGCGGTTATGGTTAAACGTGAAAACGAACTAAGCCCGATATCAACTTGTTTAGCTAAAATAGGTTGAACTCAAGCTCGTTCACGAATGAGCTATAATATAGGCTCTAGTTCGTTTAAGCCTGATTCGGTCTGAGATTTTAGCACCTAAAGTACGCTACGATGTTCCCGCCAATACTGTGGTGGTACCGCCTCTCTCCAATAAGCATTCCATCCCCAGGTCATTTGTAATCCTGCCATGGTGATTAAATTTTGGAATAATACTCATATTTTAGTAAAACAAACATAATATACTAGTTTGAGTCGCGTGTAAAGCACATGTAATTCGTGAAAATACAATATTTAATAAATAATCGACATAAAATAAACAATAAATATATCAATTTTAAAATAAACAATACACTATTAGACCTGTTTATCATTAATATAATTAGACCTTTAAAAAACTAATTGTGTAAATTGCTAACAATGAAAGTTGAAGCATTTGTATATATGACCTTCAAAAAACTGAGCGGCCTGAGCTCCCGATTAGTGGTGCGCTCGACGTGTAAACACACCTAGACACAAATACACTTTACAGATTGTTGAGGTCGTCTCTTTAAGAACATGATATTGCTAGTAAACTCAACCGTTCAAGCACAAGACACGCATAAACGATCATCAAACATTTGGTACATTAACAAGTAGCTCACCAACAATTCAGCTCGACTCGTTTACACCCCAATGGTGGTTGACTATCACAACATCAAACATGTTTGCTACAAAACAAATTGCTTATTGAACAAACTACAAATCATACCACAAATACAAATCAAATTACAATATTGAACACCAACGGTTAGGACGATTTACAACCGCAACTTCTGTAACCGGAAGGGCTGCTACCGGTTCCAGAATCGGAATATCCAGTTCATCTGGTTCTGGAACCGGAATGTCTTCCGCATCAGGTGGGCCCAAAACCCACTCACCATTTGCATTCAGAACCATACCTTTGTTCTTTTCAATCCACCATGAACCCGGTACCAAATACTCCTCCTTCAAAAACTCGCTTGACTTATTAACCAACGCCAAACTCCTCGGCACCTTCAACTCGAACTCCCCGTCCGCCCCGTTCCAACCCGCCACAACATGCAGCATTCCCTGCAAGTTATGCCAGTCGCCCGGGTTCGTTGAGTTCTTTAAACTGTCCGATTTCCTCGTATCGATTTCAAACGGTACCCCGGAGTCCACGTATCCTAACAACCGGCTCGGGTAAAGCGGAATGAGGTCAATCTTGTTTCTAATGTGTAGGACCTTGACATTAGGAAATTGATTCAAACGGTCATTGAATGCTTTGTTGCCTATTTGCGGTGACCCGAAAACAAAAGCTGCAATGGGTACTGTGATGCCGTTTTCGGCTAGATCAAAGGCGGATACGATCGATAAACTCGCACCCAGGCTGTGCCCGGTGATGACTATGCTGACTTCTTCGGTTTCGTACTTGCTCACCAACTGTCTGATAGTCGTTAAAACTTGTGTTCTCGCGCTTGCTTTAGTGAAAGACGAGTTTGGATCGTCTGAAACGCAGATCGTTAACCAACCACGCATAACTTTTGGCGTGTCTTCGTCATCGCTATCGTTGCTGCTGCTACCAGCATCGCCAGTTTCAGTAGCTGTTTCGCGTATAGAGTTTACGTTAGAGCATACAACCGAATTAACCGATGGTTCGGTTAAGTCATAACTGAATAACTGAAAATTGTGGTTCAGTTATGATTTTAATGTATGATGTAAACTAACTGAATTAACTAAACTACACCAACTATATATAAACTAATGTAGTTTTAATATTTTTGTAGTTCATTTGGTTTCTAACAAAAGTTTAAATAGTTTTAGCTCATGTCAAAAGTTTTGCTTTAGCGGTTAATGAACCGAACGGAACCGAACCGAATTAACTGCCAATAACCGATTGGTAATCCGAAGGGGATGGCTGCAGCATGACTTTGTGGAAAAATGACTTCTTGCCATAACGGCTGCTGCTCGCGTACTTGGAGTTGTTGTCGTTGTTGAAGGCGTCATAGGTGGCTTGGCAGAAGTCGCCGCAACGGAGGATGAGTGTTCGGAGAGTGATGTCTAATGGGTCAAGAAGGCCTTCCCAGTTCTTGCTTCCGAGGATCTCTAGCCATGGAGTTGTGGATTCCATTGGGTGGTGAATGAGTGTATGATTTTGGTGGTATGCATGTATTTTATATATTGTGGGGCAACAAGAGGACTATTTCACGTGAAATATCTATCATCTTATCCCAAGTTGCAAGGATTCGCACAATCCCGTGTTACATGTGAACATGAATAAACTGATCAGCAAACCATTTGACGATCTGTAGAACCTCGTGCATATGACACGACAGCGTCTATATTATAATTAGCGAGATTTTTACTTGGTATGATTAATTATGATTATAGGATGGACACTTGATTCATATAACATTTAATAAACAAAAAAGAAACCACTATTAAGACCAATAAAAATAATAGTGCTAACTTTATCAAAAGTGTCGTTATATTAACTTTATTAAGACATAATAATTGTATGAATGAATCCAAAAGTGTATTTGTCATGATATATGTTTTAGTCAAAATTTAGCATAGAAAGAGTTACATATTTAATTTATTTTATATATGTTTTAGTCAAAATTTAGCATAGAAAGAGTTACATATTTAATTTATTTTATAAATGTGATGGATATGTTAATAATTAAATATCTATACAAACTCTACTGGTGTTATCCATAATAATATTCCTGATGAGCTATAGCTTAGTTGACCTCTAGAACTAGGGGTGTGTACAAGTCAATCTGAATTAGTTTGGACTAACTGAACCAAACTGAAATTTGGGTCTTTTGGTTTCATGAAATCGATCGGTTTCGGTTTTACGTATGGGTTCGATTTGGTTCGCTTATGGGTGCTGGTTACGGTCTTACGGATTACGTTTGGACTTGAATAAAGTTGGATTTTGGCCTTAACTTTGTATTTAAGTTTTCACTAAATCAGTTCTAATAAAGTTGAATTTTGGCCTTAACTTTGCTCAATAAACTTATATTTCCATTTGGCTGTATCTTTGGTATCAATAGCAAATGATAGATAAAAACTTACAACATTGCCATCATACCCTCTAAAACAAGTGCAGAGGAAGAAAACAAGTTTTGCTTAACTAAGTGTTAACATTGCATCTATTAGACAATAGTAAATACCCGTATCATCAAACCTATATCAAACAAAACAGATTATATTGTCACCTCTAATAAGATTGACACGACTAGAACCTTTCTTTGCTTGGACTACACTGGTTCCATGCTACTCTGTTCAACTGTTGACTCGGTTTGACCATCTGATAACAACTTAAACCTGAGAATCTTTTGAAGTTGACAAACAGGTTTGACTTGCTTCTTAGGAACCTGATTTGGATTGATTATAGATTTCCCGGAAACAAGATTTGCTCCAGATGGTCCTCTTTCTTCATGGACCTCAGCAGGAGCATCTGCAACCGACATTTATTTAATCAGTTACATTTCAAAACATAAAGTTAACAGGTTGAACGCATAATTCAAAACCATAACCTCTGTACACTGCACAGTGCACAGACACAAAGGTTTTGGTTTTTTTAAGGATTCAACTAACCATTTTCACTAAAAACAATGCATGTCCCGACAGTTTCCTCGTACTCGCCAATCTGCAAAATCCATAATCAACACGTAAAGTAATATACGTCTAGCAGACTAAAAAATATGTGCATATGAAGTGATTTATTACCAGCTTTATTTTGTCATCAATAATTAGAATTGGGTTTAATGTGTCCAAGCCCTACATTAAAACAAAACAAGTCATCAAAAGTTCAAAAGATACAGAAACTAACCGAAATGAGACATTTTTAACATTTACTAATTACGAAAGTTTGGCATGCGTACAGAGAGAACGTAAGGAGCATTAGGCGGAATGTGAATTTGCTCAGAAACTGCATCCAAGTCCAGAATAACATATTCAGCTTCTTCACCTTCCACTTGATCATCGGACGTTGCCATAACTTTGTAAATCTGTATACGAAAGATAGCCTTAAGTACAGTAACACTTAGTTGTAAACATTTTAGCAATGAATCTCTGTATAAGTTCACATGAATTGACAGCAAAATTTTAAAGAGATAATTGCATATTTCCACCTCCCTAACTTATTAAATGCATATTTACCCCTCCTTAACTTTAAAAATGGAAAACTTCCCCTTTTGATTTATTTTATTAGAAATAGTTTATATAATGACTATTTTACCCTTAATGTAACTAAAACTTTAAACCGCTTATTTACCCATTTTAACTCTTTTTTTTGTGTGTGTATTTTTACCTATTGCTTGCGGTTTTACTAAGATTGTATATGTTGTTCAAAAGGCTCGCGGCTTGTAGCTCGCTCGATAAAGGCTCGAATAAAACTAGCTAAAAAAAACTTGATTTGATACGACTTGAGCCTAGCTCGACCCAGCGTGGCTCGGCTCGTTGGCTCGATCTTAGGCTCGTTTGACTTCAAGATCGAGCTTGAGCCAAGCCGAGCTGCCTAATTTACTTTCGAGCTCGAGCTCGAACCCACCCTGGCTCGACTCGTGAACAGTACACACACACACACACATATATATTTCCTAACCAGATTGTTTGTGTAAAAAGCTGAAAGAACAAGAAAATTAAGACGTTAACTTCATTAAATCCACTATATCTATATATGTATCATGAATTTTCAAATCTTGATTAACGGGTTGACACGAAAACAATGAAATCATTACTGAAACAAAATCAAATTATCCAATTTCTAGTTGTTAGCATATCCATCCACAATCCAAAGAAATGTATAAAGGGTTTGAATTTGGATGTTTTCAACACAGGGGAGGGGAACGTACTACTGCTAATTAGAAGAGGAACGGAGGTCACTCGAGCAATAGTTAAGATTGGAGGAACCTTTAAGACGTCAACGACAGAGGAGCTCGAGTTGCAATCTGCAGCGTTATCCTCCACCAGGCAGCAGCTGGAGCTCGCAGACAGTGCTCTAGGTTTTACGATCCCGGGGAAGCCATTTATGGCGATGGAGCTGATGATCGGTCGATACCGGGGTATATTTTGTTAGGGTTTTTTAGTTTGGGTAAAATAAAAGAATAATTTCCAATGGGAGTTTGAGGCATTTGCTAGAATATCAAAACCTAGTTATTATTAGTTCATAATAACATAATAATACATTAGGTTCAATCAGTTGACTAATAATGGGATCAACACTTTGGTTCCAAGCTCAAACAGTACTTCTTAATTAGCCCTGAAGTTGAAACCTAAACTCCCATATTTTATTATTATTATTATTATTATTATTGTTATTATTATTATTTGTTACAAGAAGAAAGCAAAATTCTAACATAACAAAACTTACCGATGAAGCGGTATTCAATTCAAAGCAAAACACCGTTCGCCGGAACACAGCGTCTGTCTCATACGATTCAACGACAAGTCGAGGATATGGGTAAATAGTAAATGCTTGCTCTGTTTCCGGGTCGGGTGGGTACTGGAAACTGGTATCAAATAGGCCCAAAATGTGGCCCATTCCACTAGGCCCAGCTTGATAATAAGTGTTTTCATATATCGTTGCTTGTATTCATCCCACTAAGGTAGTGGGCCTTAGAGATGTACAAATCAGGTTTTTTAAATACCAGTCGGGTATGGAACCGGGTTCAAGTATGATTGGGTATTAGCAATACCCGGGTTGGATTCGGGTCCGGGTATTGTGTCTAAAACCATACCCTATGCATTGGGTTCGAGTCGGGATACAACCGGATATTGAATACCTTATTTTCGGGTATTGAAAAAACCATATTTTCATGTTTTTACAGGTATTTTTTTGGTATAGATTGAATTTTTTAAACGGTTGCACATTTTAGGGATTATTTTCATGTAATTTTGGGTATTTGAAAAACCCAGTTTCAGGTATTAGAAAAACTCGGTTCCAAGTATGGAACCAGTTTCAGGTATTACCAAGTACAAATCGGGTCTGGTTTGGGTGTGGATTCGAGTACAAAAATGGTTCCGGGTTTTTTTCGGATCCAGTTTCGAGTTCAGGTTTTTTGTTTACCTCTAGACCTGGTCACCTAATAAAATATTTATTTATTTCTAGATTCATATATATTTATATAAAATTTTTATATAATTCTTCTTTTTAAATCAACTAAAAATTCAATCTATATTTACGTGAAAAGGCAGCAATGGTTTCTGCAAGGGGTGCTACACAGTTTCTATATTGAATACTAGGGTATAGCCCGTGTTACACACGGGTGAAAAAACATGTCAACAAACATAATAAATTTAAACAACAAATTCAAGCAACACAAAACTTCTTCAAACTTTCGGACCAAAACGTTAACCATTACATTGTCTAGATATTAAAAGTTAAAAGTTACAATAAGTTAATGTACATCGAATAACAAAAAAACATCAACAAAAGAAATAAACATGATCTTTCATATTAAACCACCATCAACTTCTTCAAACATTCTACCAAAAGAAACTCATTTTGCTTTACCACCTGAAAATATAATAAAACAATAGAATCCAAATTAAATATACCATTAAAATAATAACATATTTAATAATGAAAGGCCGTGTTACACACGGATGAAAGTTACAATAAAAGTAAAAAAAAAAATATTACATGTAATACGTAAATTGAGTTATATTATATAATGATTTTTATTTATGACTTTGTGACACCCGGTAAATTCCCAATCCCTTAAACTAAGTAATCAACCTAATAATTAGGTGATTGTAAACATTATGCGCGCCATATAGAATCAGCGCGGGCATTTGTTATGTTCGCCCTGCGCGAGCGCGCCATGTTAGTCAGCGCGTGCATTTGTTATGTGCGCCCTGCGCGAGCGCGCCATGTTAGTCAGCGCGTGCATTTGTTATGTGCGCCCTGCGCGAGCGCGCCATGTTAGTCAGCGCGTGCATTTGTTATGTGCGCCCTGCGCGAGCGCGCCATGTTAGTCAGCGCGTGCATTTGTTATGTGCGCCCTGCGCGAGCGCGCCATGTTAAGAACCTGCGTGGGCATATGTTATATGCGCCATGCGCGAGTGTATTGGTTTTATGTACCTTAACGTTATGTTGTCTAATGGGCTGACCATCCCGCATGATGCTAAGGCGGGTGCATCCTAAATCGTTTATGCGCGTGCGGAAGGGAACTAACCTCCCCGCATGGCGGGAACATTGAGAGCTAGTTTGTCTGAAGCTCCAAGATGGAATTGACTTCAACATAACTGATCACTATGTTGAAATACCAAGACCACCTGGAGAATCTACAAATGAAACTCAATATCCCTAACTGCGAGAAGGTTACGCACCTACCCGCAGCAAAGAAATGTCCTTCACGCAGAAAGCTATGCGCACAAAGTGATGCGCACAGAACACTTAGTCTATTCATTACTCCCGCCCAAAAGGAAACAGTAGCGTGTTTCAGAGATTTTCCACTTTTTACTGTACACTGACAAAAGTACCTGAAAAAGCACACTGAAACATGAAAAGTCAACTGTCAGCCACCCTATTCTCACCAACCCCAGACCTGCATGTCCTGTCCAAATCAAATCAAGATCTTTTGTCCACTCCTCCACTTTTAAATAAACAATAAACAATAATAATTTCCATACTTTATCATCATTACACCTAGATATGAAAAGATTACAATCCCCTAAAGCAAGGGATTGTGTTCCCTTGAGTTTGCCTATAAATATGTAACCTAAATTATCACTCAAAACACACTTCAAAGAACTGCAAACTTGCACTAATCATCTCCCGAGCATCCGTTATTTTCGATTCCGTTCCAGTTACTAGGTAAGCCGAGGTTATAAACTTGAGATCTATTTTCCAAACCTTATATTCTCCTATTTCTTGATCTTAATATATATACTTCTTGTTATTTAATCGTATTCTAGACCTTCGATTCCGAGGCCAACACCAAGAAAACCCGAATCTCGATTAATCCCTTAACAAGAACCACAGGTGAGTCTCACAGCCCCTATTTTCACTGTTTTCACTATTTTTAAACTGTTTTCGGGGCGAGGGACACGTACTTAAATAATGTTTTATCATGGTATACTTACAAGCTATGCAAGCGATTAAGTGTTTAAGTTATGTTTCATGATGAGCAATGCAAACGGTTATCTAAGGTTTTCGATGTATGTGCGCTAGAACTCGAGTAAGTGATCACTTTACCATTGGAACTCTAAGGGTAGGGACTGCTGGTTTGATCCACCCACTCGTAGGGGTCGCACCTCTTTGCATGGACGAGTGCCTAGTATGGTCATGGGGCAGTACTATGGGTTTGAGCCCGCTCGTAGGGGTCGCACCTCTTTGCATGGACGAGCGCCTTGTTTTCCGGCACAACGTCCGCGCGTAAAAACCGCGGGACGGGATTATTGATTAGCTCGTAGTGGCAGCGCCACTTTGCATGGACGAGCACATTTTTTCCTGAAACGTTCGCGCGTAACCCGCGGGACGGTATTACTTATTTTAGCTCGTAGTGGCAGCGCCACTTTGCATAGACGAGCACAGTTCCCAGAAATGTTCGCGCGTAACCCGCGGAACGATTTTATCAGAATATGTTGATAGAACTACGTTTTACCAAGCATGTGTTTTAATGATGCTATCAGAATTATGTTTCAGAATGATTTGTATCAAGATTATGATGCAATACGATTTATCAAGTTACTAAAACTTGTGAACTCACTCAGTTTATACTGATTCAAATGTTTTTACGTGTCTTTCAGGAGATAACTAGGTAGCGCATGGAGTCACACTTAGAGCACCTCACGCTGAACATCTAAAACTAGCTTTTTGGAAGATTTTAGTTCTATCCCTTCGATGCGCGTGGTTGTTCCCGCCGCGCAAGGGGATATGGCGTGGAAATCTTCAACAGTTTTTATACTTGGATGTTTTTTTTAATCAATGTAATGTATTTGTATTAAACTTTTCATGCGCAATGAAAATCTTTGAATGTTTGCAATGGCCCGTGCTTAATTATCAATCCCCACTCGTGCGCGCCCGGCTGTTTCCGCCGCTCAGGGCCGGGTGTGACAGATTGGTATCAGAGCACTGGTTATAGCGAACTAGGAAAAGAAGTTTTAACCTAGACTATAACCATTGGGGGAAATCGCATGAAACATTTTTCAAAGAAAATATTTTCAAAAGGAAACTATACACACACTTAGGAACACGGGTCACACTGTAGTAAATAATGATAACATAATGTGCTCAGAGTACATGCGCTAAGTCTGATATATTTTCATTCTCTTTTAAAGCGAGAATGCCTCCAACTAAAGCCAAAGGAATTACCATGACACCCGAGGAACTCGCGGAAATAATCGCGCAAGCAATCGCAACACATGAGGCCAGCAAGGCCGAATCAAGTCAGGGTCGTCAGAATGAGACCCCAGAACCCGAATCAGGAGCCTTGGACAAAGGATGCTCCTATAAGACATTCATGGCCTGTAAGCCTTGGCCATTCAAGGGAACCGAAGGGGCCATTGGGCTCTACAACTGGATTGACAAGATGGAGACAGTTCTCTCCATTAGCGGATGTAGTGAGAACCAGAAGGTCCTTTACGCGACCTGCATGTTCCAAGAAGCAGCTTCGTCTTGGTGGAAGCTTCAAACGAAAACATTGGGGCGAGAAGTTGCTCTCCACAAGACCTAGGAGGAACTGAAGGAAATGATGATGAGAAAGTTCTGCTCTCGCGCAGAAATCCAGAGTCTACAACAGGAATTCTGGAACCACACCATGGTAGGAACGGATATCGACGCCTACAACAACCGGTTCAACGAACTTTGCCAGTTGGTGCCAGACATGGCAAACACGGAGGAAAAGAAGATCGAGAGGTATATTTTTGGGTTACCTCCTGTTGTTAGGGTTCCGCTCAACGCCGCAGCGCCTCCAACCTTTGATGAGGCGGTAGCGCGGGCCATCACCCTTACAAGGGATACGGTCCGTGCGGGTATGTTGACTACGCGCGGAATCGAGCAGCGAACCTCTGATCCCAAGAGGAAATGGAACTCTCACCACCAAGGGTCCGACTCCAAGCAGCCACCGTTCAAAAAGCAGGAAAGCGCAAGGGTTTACGCGATTCAGGCCGCGGAGCCACCACGAAAAGGATACAGCGGGCCTCGCCCATGGTGCAACAAATGCAAGTATCACCACGAGGGTGAATGCGCAAGAATCGAATGCGCCAAATGTGGCAGACCAGGGCACAAGACGATGAATTGCCGTGTCAGAGAAGCTGGAGCAAGCGACAACTGCTACGCATGCGGGAAGCCAGGGCATTTTAGTCGGGATTGCCCGCAAAAGGGGAACCAAGCTCGCGGGAGAGCTTTTGTGATCGGCGCAGGCGAAGCTAAAGAAGAGCCGAATGTGGTAACCGGTACGTTTTTGCTTAACGGACATTTTACATCTGTCTTATTTGATACTGGCGCTGACCTAAGTTTTATATCCGCTGAGTTTAAAGACTCCCTAGGCCTAGCAACCAGTAGACTAGACACGCCTTATACTATAGAACTAGCCAATGGTAGGCAGTTATGCGCGAACGAAAGAACTGAACAATGTGTTATAGTCATGGGAGGTCACGGGTTCAATATTAATTTGTTGCCAATAGACTTGGGAAGTTTTGACATTGTGGTAGGTATGGATTGGTTAGTCGGGAACCGCGCGGAAGTTATTTGCCATGAGAAGCAGGTTCGGATCCCACTGTTGAACGGAGAAACCTTGGTAATTCAAGGGGAAAGAAGGGGAGTTGCGACGAAACTGATTTCGTGCCTAAAGGCGCGAAAGTGCCTAAGGAAAGGGTGCTACGCCTTCCTGGCGCATGTCGTAGAGAAGAAAGGAGATGAGCGAAGAATTGAAGACTTACCAGTAGTGCGCGAATTTCCAGAAGTTTTTCCTGAAGATTTGCCCGGATTACCGCCGCCGCGACAAGTCGAGTTTCGTATTGATTTAGTCCCAGGAGCTGCGCCAGTAGCTCGAGCGCCTTATCGATTAGCTCCATCTGAGATGCAAGAGCTATCCAATCAGTTACAGGAACTATTGGATAAGGGTTTCATACGCCCAAGCTTTTCACCTTGGGGAGCTCCAGTACTGTTTGTTAAGAAGAAGGATGGTTCGTTCAGAATGTGTATTGACTACAGGGAGCTGAACAAGCTGACAGTCAAGAATCGGTACCCCTTACCGAGGATTGACGACTTATTTGACCAGTTGCAGGGATCCAGTTATTATTCGAAGATAGATCTACGGTCAGGATACCACCAACTTAGGGTCCATGAGGAAGATGTGCCGAAAACAGCCTTCCGAACTAGATACGGCCATTATGAGTTCTTAGTGATGCCTTTCGGGCTAACTAATGCGCCGGCTGTGTTCATGGATCTGATGAACCGCGTGTGCAAACCATACTTGGACAAGTTTGTGATTGTGTTTATAGATGATATTCTGATTTACTCACGGACCAAGGCCGAGCATGAGCAACACCTGAGATTGATTTTGGAATTGTTGAGGAAAGAAAAGTTGTATGCGAAGTTTTCCAAGTGCGAGTTTTGGCTTAGAGAAGTTCACTTTCTCGGTCAAGTTGTAAACGAGAAAGGAATTCACGTTGATCCTTCCAAAGTCAAGGCCATCGAAAACTGGGAAGCGCCAAAAACCCCAACTGAGGTGAGGCAATTCCTAGGACTAGCTGGCTACTATCGACGCTTCATTGAGAACTTCTCCAAAATAGCCCTACCTCTGACCGCGCTAACTCAGAAAGACAAGAAGTTTGTTTGGGGCGAAAACCAGGAAACAGCATTTCAAATGTTGAAACAGAAGTTATGTAGTGCGCCAATTTTGTCTTTGCCCGAGGGGATGGATGACATTGTTGTTTACTGCGACGCTTCACATCAGGGACTTGGATGTGTCCTTATGCAGCGAGACAAAGTCATAGCGTATGCCTCACGCCAACTCAAGACCAATGAAAAGAACTACACAACGCATGATTTAGAACTTGGAGCGGTTGTCTTCGCGCTAAAGATTTGGCGCCATTACCTCTATGGTACAAAGTGTATAATCTTTACGGATCACAAGAGCCTTCAATATATATTTGATCAAAAGGATTTAAACATGAGGCAACGAAGATGGGTGGAGTTGTTGAACGATTATGATTGTGAAATTAAGTACCACCCTGGAAAGGCGAATGTGGTAGCAGACGCGCTAAGAAGGAAGGAGCGAATAAAAACGCTACGAGTCAAGGCTCTAAGGTTGACCATTCACGCAGATCTCTCTACCCGCATCCGGGACGCTCAGCAAGAAGCCTTGAAACCAGAGTTTGTTAAAAACGAATGCCTTGGGGGTATGGTTAAGAGTTTGGAACTTAAAGAGAACGGCAATCTGTATTTCGCTAACCGCATATGGGTCCCTCTCAAGGGAGGATTGCGCGAGCAAGTATTAAACGAAGCTCACAAGACGCGGTATTCCGTACATCCTGGCGCAGACAAGATGTACCAAGATGTTAAAGCGCTGTATTGGTGGCCCAATCTTAAAGGCGCCATCGCGACGTATGTCAGTAAATGCCTGACGTGTTCGAAGGTAAAGGCTGAATACCAGAAACCATCAGGGTTGCTTCAACAGCCAGAAATTCCCATGTGGAAGTGGGAACAAATCTCTATGGACTTCATCACCAAACTGCCAAGGACACCTGGGGGTTATGACACAATATGGGTTATTGTGGATCGGCTAACTAAGTCAGCGCACTTCCTGCCGATCAAGGAAACCGATAAGATGGAAAAATTAGCCCGACTGTATATTCGAGAAGTAGTTTCAAAACATGGAGTCCCAGTGTCCATCATTTCTGATAGAGATAGTCGGTTCACATCAAGGTTTTGGAGATCGTTACAAGGGGCTTTAGGTACTCGTCTTGACATGAGTACGGCATATCATCCTCAAACGGATGGGCAAAGCGAGCGAACAATCCAGACATTGGAAGATATGCTACGCGCGTGCGCAATCGATTTCGGAGGTAGCTGGGATACTCATCTCCCATTGGTTGAATTTTCTTACAACAACAGCTATCACACAAGCATTAAGGCTGCGCCGTTCGAAGCTCTGTATGGGCGCAAGTGTAGATCCCCACTGTGCTGGGCTGAAGTAGGTGACAAGCAAATGACTGGTCCAGAATTGATCCAAGAAACAACAGACAAGATTTTTCAGATAAGGGATCGCCTTAAGACAGCGCGCGACAGACAGAAGAGCTACGCAGATGTGCGAAGGAAACCATTGGAATTTCAAGTAGGGGATAAAGTACTTTTGAAAGTCTCTCCATGGAAAGGAGTCCCCCGTTTCGGCAAGCGAGGAAAGTTGAATCCGCGCTACATTGGACCATTTGAGATCCTGGAAAGGATCGGTCCGGTTGCTTATAAACTCCGTTTACCCGCCGAACTCAGTGGAGTTCATGATACGTTTCATGTGTCCAACCTCAAAAAGTGCTTATCTGACGAAACGTTGATTTTGCCGTCGGAAGAGATTCACATCGACAAACAGCTGCACTTCGTAGAAGAACCTATAGCAGTAACCGATTGGAAAGAACAAAAGTTACGCAGAAGCAGAATCAAGTTAGTAAAGGTTCAATGGAACTCGAGGCGTGGGCCTGAATTCACTTGGGAAAGAGAAGACCAGATGCGCCAGAAATACCCACACCTCTTTCAGAGCATGGCTTCTGCCAGCAACGTCTCCTAAATTTCGGGACGAAATTCGTTTAACGAGGGGAGAATGTGACACCCGGTAAATTCCCAATCCCTTAAACTAAGTAATCAACCTAATAATTAGGTGATTGTAAACATTATGCGCTCCATATAGAATCAGCGCGGGCATTTGTTATGTTCGCCCTGCGCGAGCGCGCCATGTTAGTCAGCGCGTGCATTTGTTATGTGCGCCCTGCGCGAGCGCGCCATGTTAGTCAGCGCGTGCATTTGTTATGTGCGCCCTGCGCGAGCGCGCCATGTTAGTCAGCGCGTGCATTTGTTATGTGCGCCCTGCGCGAGCGCGCCATGTTAGTCAGCGCGTGCATTTGTTATGTGCGCCCTGCGCGAGCGCGCCATGTTAAGAACCTGCGTGGGCATATGTTATATGCGCCATGCGCGAGTGTATTGGTTTTATGTACCTTAACGTTATGTTGTCTAATGGGCTGACCATCCCGCATGATGCTAAGGCGGGTGCATCCTAAATCGTTTATACGCGTGCGGAAGGGAACTAACCTCCCCGCATGGCGGGAACATTGAGAGCTAGTTTGTCTGAAGCTCCAAGATGGAATTGACTTCAACATAACTGATCACTATGTTGAAATACCAAGACCACCTGGAGAATCTACAAATGAAACTCAATATCCCTAACTGCGAGAAGGTTACGCACCTACCCGCAGCAAAGAAATGTCCTTCACGCAGAAAGCTATGCGCACAAAGTGATGCGCACAGAACACTTAGTCTATTCATTACTCCCGCCCAAAAGGAAACAGTAGCGTGTTTCAGAGATTTTCCACTTTTTACTGTACACTGACAAAAGTACCTGAAAAAGCACACTGAAACATGAAAAGTCAACTGTCAGCCACCCTATTCTCACCAACCCCAGACCTGCATGTCCTGTCCAAATCAAATCAAGATCTTTTGTCCACTCCTCCACTTTTAAATAAACAATAAACAATAATAATTTCCATACTTTATCATCATTACACCTAGATATGAAAAGATTACAATCCCCTAAAGCAAGGGATTGTGTTCCCTTAAGTTTGCCTATAAATATGTAACCTAAATTATCACTCAAAACACACTTCAAAGAACTGCAAACTTGCACTAATCATCTCCCGAGCATCCGTTATTTTCGATTCCGTTCCAGTTACTAGGTAAGCCGAGGTTATAAACTTGAGATCTATTTTCCAAACCTTATATTCTCCTATTTCTTGATCTTAATATATATACTTCTTGTTATTTAATCGTATTCTAGACCTTCGATTCCGAGGCCAACACCAAGAAAACCCGAATCTCGATTAATCCCTTAACAAGAACCACATGTGAGTCTCACAGCCCCTATTTTCACTGTTTTCACTATTTTTAAACTGTTTTCGGGGCGAGGGACACGTACTTAAATAATGTTTTATCATGGTATACTTACAAGCTATGCAAGCGATTAAGTGTTTAAGTTATGTTTCATGATGAGCAATGCAAACGGTTATCTAAGGTTTTCGATGTATGTGCGCTAGAACTCGAGTAAGTGATCACTTTACCATTGGAACTCTAAGGGTAGGGACTGCTGGTTTGATCCACCCACTCGTAGGGGTCGCACCTCTTTGCATGGACGAGTGCCTAGTATGGTCATGGGGCAGTACTATGGGTTTGAGCCCGCTCGTAGGGGTCGCACCTCTTTGCATGGACGAGCGCCTTGTTTTCCGGCACAACGTCCGCGCGTAACCCGCGGGACGGGATTATTGATTAGCTCGTAGTGGCAGCGCCACTTTGCATGGACGAGCACATTTTTTCCTGAAACGTTCGCGCGTAACCCGCGGGACGGTATTACTTATTTTAGCTCGTAGTGGCAGCGCCACTTTGCATAGACGAGCACAGTTCCCAGAAATGTTCGCCGCGTAACCCGCGGAACGATTTTATCAGAATATGTTGATAGAACTACGTTTTACCAAGCATGTGTTTTAATGATGCTATCAGAATTATGTTTCAGAATGATTTGTATCAAGATTATGATGCAATACGATTTATCAAGTTACTAAAACTTGTGAACTCACTCAGTTTATACTGATTCAAATGTTTTTACGTGTCTTTCAGGAGATAACTAGGTAGCGCATGGAGTCACACTTAGAGCACCTCACGCTGAAC
>NW_027503966.1:0-21691 GCF_021521415.1 Bidens hawaiensis | reverse complement strand
AACATATATTGAATTGTGTTATAAAAAGATAAATAAATAAAATGAGTAATTTAAATAGTGTATACATGCCACCCCCAAAATTTAAAAGATGAAAAAGGGGGATATGTAAACTCACATGTTAGGGAGGCAAAAACGAGCAAATAGGCGAGAAAGGCTTAAGCGAGTGAAGCGACGAGTCCGGTTCAGTGAGCGACCCTAGATAAATAAATAACTAGGTTAAAAAAGGCTGAGAGAGAAAAAAAAATAA
The DNA here is from genome assembly GCF_021521415.1 of Bidens hawaiensis. Classification (NCBI taxonomy): domain Eukaryota; kingdom Viridiplantae; phylum Streptophyta; class Magnoliopsida; order Asterales; family Asteraceae; genus Bidens; species Bidens hawaiensis. The sequence goes on along the minus strand of NW_027503966.1, from coordinate 21,444 downwards.
GAAAAAGGTGGTCGATATATTCGGTTTATAAATATTAAACGAAAAGTTTGTTAACAATATATTTTATTCTACTTTTTATAAGTTACGAGAAAAATGCTAATTACTTGATTTATAGTCAAATTATTTTAGTTTTAGGAAAAACATATGTTACAATATTTATTAGTTAATTTTTATGCGTTAGTTTCGTTTCCGAACCAAAAATTATTTAAGAAAACAAGTTAAATGAGTGGTTCATTTTTGGTCGGACATGAACCCGGTTTTGAGTCGGGTTTATGTCAAACATATTTGAAATGATAAGATGAAGTGACATGTTGGAAATGTTTTATTTGGTTTTATTAGTTTTGTAAAAGTTAGTTTCTTTTTTTTTCATTAACATAATGGGTTGGGTCCTGTGTAGGGCTTCTTGGTGGGTTGGGTTTGCGATTGGGCCAAGACATAGTTTTGGGAATTGGACTTTCTTTTATTGTTACGGTAGTGGGGATAGTTGTTGTTGTTGTGCTAGAATGATTCGGGCTTAGAAGACTCGGGTTTGGGAGATTCGGGCTTAGGTTCTTTGGTGTGCTCGGATGCAGGCTTATCATTGGGCTTCTTGGAATTTTTCTGTGTTAAGGTCCCGGCCTTAACGTGGTTTTCGGTGAGGGTACCGGCTAAGGTGATGGCATCATGGAGGGTTTGAGGGTCACGACTTAGGACGGAATCTTGGATTTGCATAGGCAAACCTGAGTTGTACTTGTCGATTGAACGTTCAAGGGGTAGTGACCATGTGAAGGATGAGAAGGCTCAGTTCATGGAAATGATTTTTGTAGATGGCGTGATTTCCACTTTCTTGTTTCAAATTCCAAAACTCCTTTTCCAACTTCCGAAGCTCATGTTTCGGGCAAAACTTCTTGATCATGAGTTTCTTGAGGTCATCCCATGGCAAGTCATGGAAACCTCAGCACCAAGCGTGCGCTTCTCACCGTTCCACCAATTGAGGGCATTCTTCTTGAGCATGCTCGAGGCTTAAGTGGTTTTCTAGTCCTCGGGACATTCATAATGGAGGAATATGCTCTCCATTTCTTCGAACCATTGGAGGAGAATGGTAGCACCGTCGATACCGAAGTATTCGGGCGGGTTGGCACTCTTGAATTTTTTGATGGGGGTAAGAAATTGGGTTCGGAGTTGTGGATGATGAAGAAGCATTCAAAGTTTGCAATTGAGAGATGATCGTTTGGAGGGCTTTAACGATTCCTTTAGCAATGCGGGACGACATGCTGCGGCCAGAGTTGCCGGTGCGATGGTTACGATTGATAAGGCGGGAAGAAGACATGCTACAATGACGACACGTGAAAAAAATTATTATTATGTTTTTGGAAAGAGAAAAATTGTATAACTATGTGAAATTTCGAGTTTTGTGAAAATTCATGAGAATACAAAATAAAAAATTTTAATAACCTTAACTTAGAGTATTGATGAAATTGATAATTTGAGAAGATATTCATAAAAAAATTTAAACAAAAATCTCATCTTTGATTTAAGAATGTGATCATCACATGACCACATTTGATACAATGAGGGTAGTAGATTCGGGTACGTTTGGTGTGATATGCTTTGGCCTAATAAGTTCCACACCCTTACCGAACACTCCAGGAAGGCAACCAGGTCTCGCGGTTGATTGAGATTTATGCGCATTTCACTTCCTTAGGCTCGCAAGCCTTGGTGTCAAGGGTTCGGTAAACAAGTGCGTCCCTCTTACAGTTACTACATATCCGTCCCACGAATCATCCTCAAGGAGAGGGGGTAAAAAATGCCGGATGTCATAAGGAATTTCTCATTTTTTTTAAATCGTCCAAAAGTTTTGAAAACAATTTTGAGAGTGAGGCATAGCCTCGGATTAAGTGTGTGATTTTGTGTACACGAATAATATTAAATCATTAAATAGTATTTAAGCTACTGCAATCAATAATATAAGTCAGGGTGCAAACACGTAAAGGCATATCACGTATAGGGACCCTAAGGATGCTACTAGGCGTTATATCTAACCACCTATCTTATAGTCTTCGGCTCTGATACCAATTTGTCACACCCCGACCAAAGGAGGCGGAACATGTTAGGGCGTAACGTATTGATTGGACAGTAGCTCAAAAGACACTAATTAAAGCGACAATAATTATTTAATTCATTAATATAAAACGAGTACACAGTTATAATAATCAAATCAATACATCATACTTCTTGGGTTTTAAATAATATCCTAAGGTAAAACTAATTTCTTCGACCTTGAACAATGTAAATTTCTTGTACCTGTAGCATGTACAAAAATAGAGTTTGTCAACACGAATGTTGGGGAGTACATAAGTTTTAGTAGATATATATATATATATATAGATAGATAGATAAAAACCACAATTCATATGAAAATGTAAACAACTAAATAGATGTGGACCCGTTCTTATTGATACAAAATCAAAGTACTTGGGTAAGTGTATGATCATACTAGATGAGGATAGATGAGGATGAGATACCAACCACCAAACATAAAATAAAGAATTAAGCACAAAGAGCATTATCATAGAGCATGCAACAATCACTCATAAACATATATTGAATTGTGTTATAAAAAGATAAATAAATAAAATTAGTAATTTAAATAGGGTATACATGCCACCCCCAAAATTTAAAAGATGAAAAAGGGGGATATGTAAACTCACATGTTAGGGAGGCAAAAAACGAGCAAATAAGCGAGAAAGGCTTAAGCGAGTGAACCGACAGAGTCCGGTTCAATGAGCGACCCGAAATAAATAAATAACTAGGTTCAAAAAAAAGGCTGAAAAAGAAAAAAAATTAAGAAAAAGGTGGTCGACATGTTCGGTTTATAAATATTAAACGAAAAGTTTGTTAACAATATATTTTATTCTACTTTTTATAAGTTACGAGAAAAAGTCTAATTACTTGATTTATAGTCAAATTATTTTAGTTTTAGGAAAAATATTTGTTACAATATTTATTAGTTAATTTTTTATGCGTTCGTTTCGTTTCCGAACCAAAAATTATTTAAGAAAACAAGTTAAACGAGTGGTTCATTTTTGGTCGGACGTGAACCCGGTTTTGAGTCGGGTTTATGTCAAACATATTTGAAATGATAAGATGAAGTGACATGTTGGAAATGTTTTATTTGGTTTTATTAGTTTTGTAAAAGTTAGTTTCTTTTTTTTTCATTAACATAAAACTTTTATAACCGAATGTTAGATAAGCCGAAAAAGTGGTAGTGAAACACAACCATGACTATCAACAAAAAGTGACAATATGGTGATGAACACAGGATGTGTTGTAGGGAAAATAATAACTTACCCGATGATGGAAAAAAAATAAATAGAAAGAAGAACTGGAACGTTTTAACTTTCTTGGTCAAACTTGCTCTTTAGCATAAATTGGAAAGAAAGAACACAATTAAGAGAGAGAGAGAGAGAGGCTTTGAGTGAGAAATGAGTTGTGGTGCAAGATTTGTAGAAGTAGAAGCTAGTATATATAGGCTAAGAATCGTTAAAGACAAAGTCAAAACGAATTAAATTGATGGCTAGTCAAGTGGCAAGTCTTAAGCAAAAGTTAATAATGAAATTCAATGGTTTGATCGATAATTGATGAAAGATAAAGATGCTATACATTTGAATATAGTCTAGGTGAATTAATGATCTTCAAAACCAAGTCAAAAGGCGAAACTCATGGGGGAAAGTAATGAAATTGGTCAAAATAAATAAATATAATTGAATGTCATCAAAAAAATATGAAATTAATCATATTTAGTGAAAGAATAACAAATGAAACGTAATCAAAACATAAATGAACCAAATTGATATTGACTCAAATTTAATGTTTGAGATAACAATATTAATAAAACATCATGATAATCATAAGCAACATAATGATCATAAATATTCAACAAATTAACAGTCTTTAATAATAATTGAATGTCCGAATTACATCGAACATTTTAAAGGGTCTATTTTCGGGCCCGAAAATTGACGAATGTTACAAATATGATTAGAAGACAACTTTCCACACTGACAACAGGATCTTTTGCTACAAAACGATGCCCTTTGGATTTAAGAATGTTGGGGCTACATATCAACGTTTGATCGACAGTACCTTCTCCAAGCAAATCGGAAAGAACATGGAAACTAATGTTGATGAACTGGTTATAAAGAGCAAAAATGAGGAAGCAATGATCAGTGACATTAAAGAAATATTCCAAAACCTTAGAAGCATCCATATGGAGCTCAATCTGGTCAAATGCTCATTTGGATTCAAAGAACTTTAATTCTTGGATCACTTAATCGACAAACAAAGCATAAAAGCTAACTCAAGTAAGGTACAAGTTGATATGAATTTTCACTCTCCAAAAACAAAGGTGGTCCAAAGCCTCAATGGTAAAATTATTTCCCTTAAATGATTTCTTTCAAAATTGGCCGAAAAATCTTTATCCTTCTTCAAAACTTTGAAACAATGACAAGAAAGACTTCCAATGGATTAGTGAAGCAGAAGTTGCCTTCCTAGCTCTAAAGAAACATCTAGCTTCCTTGTCTACTCTAGCATCTCCTCAAGAAGGAGAAGTAATAACAGTTCATCTCTCTGCAAAAAAGGGAAGCTATTAGCTCAGTGCCTATTGTTGAACGTGCAAAGTCCAGGTTCCAGTATACTTCATCAGCAGGGCACTAAGAGAAGATTAACTCAATTACGTTCCCATTGAGAAGCCAATTCTTGCACTTCTTCGCACAACTAAAAGGCTAAAAAGGTACTTCCACGCTCACCAAATGAAGGTGGTCACCGATAAACCGATAAGGTCCATTTTGGAGAGTTTAGAAATCGCATGAGGGTTAGCCAAATGGGAAATCGGCTTTAGTGTACACAACATAGTTTATGAATCTAGAAAGTCAATCAAGGGCCAGGTCTTGGCTGACTTTCTAGTCAAAACATCAGAAGAGCCTATGGAGGTGAATGAGTTGGAAGAAGTTGAATCGGCTATCCCCTTGGGAAAGTGGACGCTCTACACTAACAGGGCTTCAAGTAGAAGGTTCGGGGCTGATCTAATAATTACAGACCCCACGGAATCATATATACTTATGTACTCTTGCTAGAGTTTCCATGTACTAACAGTTAGGCTGAATATGAGGATTTTATTGTAGGGATTCGCTTAGAAAAACATATGAAGATCCAGGAACTAAGTGCCCTTGTTGATTCAAGATTGGTGGCCATCCAAGTAAAAAACGATTTCATACAAAGGGAGCCTTCGATGCTAAAGTATAAGCAAAAGGTCAAGGAGCTTATGAAGGAAATCAGAAGCGGTTCCTTGACTCAAGTATCAAGAACTCGAAACAACAAGATGATGACCTTAGTAAACTGGCTTCCCTGACCTTCACTCACTTGACAAAGCATGTCCTGGTTGAAATATTGAGAAGCCCTTCCATTGAGGATCTAGAAATACAAGATATCGTTGAAGAAGAGGAAATCACTTGGATGATCTCCATTATAGAGTTTCTCAAAGATGGCAAGCTTCTGATCGAAAAAGGAGAAGCCATGAAACTAAGGCTCAAATCTAAGCAATATGTTGTGGAATACAGTATCCTATACAAGAAAGGGTACTTCAGCCTTTGCTAGGATGTGTAGGTCTAGATAAAAGCAACCACCTGGTAAGAGAAGTTGATGAAGGCATTTGTGAAACTCACTCAGATCCAAGGTCGGTATTAACTGGACTAATGAACTTAGGATACTATTGGCCGACGATGCATAAGGACTCTGTTGAGGAGATACTCAAGTGTGAAGCTTGCCATCTCCATACTCCCATAAAAACTAATCCGAAACATAACCCGACGCACATCATTTCGGCATGGCCCTTCTACAAATGAGGAATGGATATTGTTGGTCCCTTCCCGAGGCAGCAGGAAAGGTGAAGTTCCTACTGGTAGCCGTGGATTATTCACCAAGTGGCCAGAAGTCAAGTCCCTAGCTTCCATCACGAGGAAGAAGGTGATGAACTTCGTATGGGAAAGCATAATCTGTAGATATAGGCTACTACGTAAAATAGTAACCGATAATGAGAAACAATTTGCTGAGAAGCATTCAGTCCTTGGTGCAAGGAGCTACAAATCAAGCAATTGTTTACCTGGGTCGCATACCCCCAATCTAACTTCCATGTTGAACGAATGAGCCATAGCATTGTAGAAGGTATCAAAGCAAGATTGGGGAGGTGCAGTAGAAATTGGGTAGAAGAACTTCTAAGTTTTCTTTGGGCAATTCAAACAACGGAGAAAACCTTGATCAAACTGCTATTCAAGAAGCTAAGTACAAAAAGAATCTAGAAGCCTTCTACAATGCAAGGGTGAGAAAGGAAGTATTCGAACCCGGAGACTTGGTCCTCAGAAACAACGAGGCCATCAAATAGTCAGACGCTAAGTGGGAAGGTCCCTACATCATCATAGAAGCCCACAAGGTTGGATCTTCCATGCTCAACGACCCAGAAGGAAAGAAGGTGCCTCTTCATTGGAGTGACAATCATATTAAGAAGTTCCTAGTCTAGGTCCTCACTGAAAATCTATGTAGTAGTTGTTTCAATTTGATGTAACTGAAAAATCAATGAATGATATCATATTTTGAGTAACAAACATGTTTATTATCCTATCTAAGGGTGAGCACCTCCAACTAGGCTCCATGAGGTCCGGCATAGTTTGTATTGCATATGCAGGGCTGACCTCCTAGGCCATATCGTTCAACATGTAACAAGACGCTATATCTTCTTATATACAAGGTGAGTCCCTAAAACAATATGACTCCATGGAACACATAGAAGTAAACTATTACCATTTAACGAGATTGAGCATCTCTCACCAACTTGCTCCATAGGTACAAGAAGCTAGAAGCTTAAAATGGTAAGGACTTATGTAACAATATACCACAAAGAAGTTAATAAATTTTGTGGGCTGATAGCGGATGGGATATGCTTTGCATCAGTTCTTAGTTACTAAGGTAAGGAAGGGTGTCTGTAACATCATTCCTTAGCGAAGTTTTAAAGGCATTGCAAAATAACAAACAAGCACGAAAAACACAAATAAACGAAGTAAACAACTATGGGATAGATTAAAGCATAAATGCACCCTAGGGGGTGCTACCAAACATCACAAACATAAACACAATTTTTTTTCCCAACAAAGGCTTACAACACAACAAAAGAATTTTCACACGGGAAGCATACATAAAATAACAAAGCTACTTGTCAATAGCAGTAGCATTCTCCTTCCCAGAAGTTTTAGTGGTCTTACCAAAAAGATTACCATATAGCATGTTAACTTCATCATCAAAATCAACTGGGGAAGCATCAGAAGGGGCGGAGAAGGAGGAACCTTAACCTCTCTCTTAGGGGAAGGAGTGCGCTCGATATCAGTAGTTGGGAAAGGAGTAACCTCAACTTCCTTATCACCGGATTGCTGGTCAACTTGATCTTCAGTGGCGGGTGTTTCGACATCATTCTTTCCATCATCAACGCAACCCTTTTGATCATTACCATCAGAGTTAACCTTCTTGACAATATTACTAACCATGGACTTGATCACTTGCTGAGCAATATCCTTCTTGAGACATTCCGGCAAGATGTCTTGAAAAACCGAGAAGGGCAGAGCATGACATCGAGAAACAGCTTCGAGATAGGGGAAGGTCATCATTTCCATCTCCCTCAGAGTGGTAGCAAAGTCCTCAGCTGCAAGAGGCCGGTAGGCTGGAAGTCCCTTCAAGGAGCGACAACAGCATTATCAAAAGGTAGGAGACAACATGAGGAAACCTTTGTGTAAGCTCCACCAAGAGCATAATTGACCTCATCACTGTTAAGAAGGTAGGAGACAACATGAGGAAACCTTCCTCGAACAACAAACGCTTCTCAAAAGGAATCTCGTCAACATGCGATTAGAAAGCAACAATGGTAGCATCCGATCCAAGCCTCTCATCAACAAGCTTTTGCTTCTCAATTTCCAGAGTCTCATGGTCTACAGCTAGTTTCTTTCTCTCTTCAACAACAGAGTTCCTCTTTTGGCTAACCTTATGAAGTTTTTCAAAAAGTTCTTTGGCTTCTACCTTGTTCCACTCATCTTCAAAGGAAGCTTTAGCAACAACAAGCTTATGAACCAAGCTTTGTTCATGTGCAGTCACCTACCTCAGCCAGGACAGTGTCAAGCTCCACTTTCTCGTCTTTCGACTTCTTAATATCTCCTGGAGCATAAATCATCCCAAACCATCCGAGACGAGATCATTCAAGCAAGCCAAGTACTAATAATTTTCCACATAACCTTACCATCGCTCAACGCCTCGACGATCTCCTTCTCAGCTGGACGAATGCAATGGAGAAGATGTTCTTGACAAATAAGATCCCTCTTCAGAGTATCACAATTACGAACTCTCCATGCTAGGACACAAATGGAGGTTTCTTGATCAAAAGTGAGACTTTCAACATCATAACTTGTGGGGGGGGGGGGGGAATACCTTTTCCTTTATCTAAACCTTATTCGAAACCATAGTTTTCTTAGAAACAGGCTAAGTAACAACAAGCTTTTTATCTTGCTTGAGGTTCTCTACCTTCTTGGAACTACCATATGAAGTATATGGTTTCTTGATATATGCTTTAACAACCCTCGTAGGGTCTACAGTAGCAGCTTTCACACTCGGCCTTGTAGGTGCCTTTAAAGGAGAAGGAGTAGGGCTTTTAGGAAGTTTCTCCCTAACAGAAGGAGAAATCCAATGATTGAGGCAACAAGAGCATCATCTTCATCAAGGTCAATGGGATCAGTGGCAGAAGTTACCTTAAACCTTTTACTGCTTCGGGAAGATGCAGGAGCAGCCTTCCTAATAGTACCTTTGGTTTGGGGAGCAGTAGAGGTTGAGGTAGCAACATAGCCCTAAGAATGGCGAAAATCCTTAGTATGCTCGACAACATTTGGATGACTAAAAGAAAGCTCTGTAGAAACAAAGGTAAGCATCAATAACCACTTCCTGTCGTTAGAGACGGAGAAGCCGCCATCTCCTCCGCCGGAGATTGAGGAAACACCACTTCCTCCTCCAGAGATCACGTAAGTATCGACAACCGTCACATATAGTGACACTTCCGGATATAGGAGGCGGGAAACAGTCCGGGCCACTGAAGGACTGGTGGCGCATGATGCGCCACATCAATTGTTACCTCTTCCTCCTCCACCCCATTATTCCACGATACGCCTTCAATCAAGTTTTGACTACTATGGGGTATCCAATCTAGGGGAAGATGACCATTTGCACATTCCTCATTGGAATGTCATGAAAGGGTCTCGCTTCACGGATCCTAACACTTGTGCTACCTTCATTAGCCAATGTGTTCCTCTCTTTGAGGGGACCTTTCAACGTGGCCATTCCCGCCATGACCTTCACATGTATTTTTCTTCTTCTCTAGCCAACACTGTGGCTAGCGGACAAGAAATTTTGCGGGGGGTGGCGGTCAATGAGTGAGAGGTGGGACGAGATATCCCGGTCTGCGGAATAGGGCAGGAAGGAACCTGACGAGTATTGCCTTGCGGCCAACACTGCTAAATGGAAATTATCTAACTCCGAGATCGCTCTGAAGGCTGAGAAAGACAGGCATGCTGTCGCAGCTTGTCAGTGGAGAGAGTCTTGCAGTAAGCAAGACACCGTCCTTCAAGCTGCCCGGGAAGAGACGCAGAAGAAGAAATAGGACTTGGCTAAAGCTCTTGGTGCAAAATCAGCTTTAGAAGCCCAAGTAGCCTGCCAAGGTACTGTTATTCAAGACCTTGAGGCGGAATCTAAGCTTCAGAAGGAGCTCTCATGGAGAAAAGAGCTGCCGACATGCAAGCTGCATATGATTCACTTCTGCAAGCGCGTGAAGACACGGAAGCCTGTGCAGCAGAATACTTAAATGACAAACATAAAATAGCTGACGGGTTCCACGAGCTTCAGGAAAGGGCAGAGCGAGCTGAAAGGGAACGACAGTGGTTATTGGGGCAGGGCCTTAACCTGGTATGTTACTCTCTTTTTTCCCTTATTGTTTTCCTTAATCCTAACCATGCCGTCAATTTTTACAAGTTCTCTTTTTCTTGACAGGTTATCAAGCATATCAAAGTAGGGATTGAGTTGACGGACAGTCTCGCCTTCCTACTCAATGCCTCTTCTCAATCTGGCCGCCTGATGGGCTTTAATGAAGGACTACTATATGCTCAGTCTAGCTATCCGATTGAGGAGCACCCGCTGCATGGACTCAACGTTTCCCAGGAATATGAGATGCGCCTTAATGAATATGAGAACTTGTCATTTCCCTTGCAGGATATGTTTCCTGATTTTGCAGCGGCGGGTGACGGCGTTCAACGCCTGAAGGAATTTTGGAGGATGAATCTGAAGACACTCCGCCTACACATCCTTCATCATCAAAGCCGGATTTTCCATCTTCCAAGGCTCAATACCTTGAAGATTCATCCACGCCAAACCCTTATAGTAGTTGATGACTTGTAATTTTATTTCATACTTTGTAATTATCATTTTATATGAATAAACAGAAGTCATTCTCCTTTTTATGAATATTTTATTGTTTGACACTTAGGATATTTTGTTTTGAGATATTTATACCTTGTAAATGGTGGTGAAGCGATAACATGACAGAAAAAGAACTGTCGTAGGACAATTTTTAAGACATGTATCACGTATTTCTATAGTCACTTTTTGCTTTTCGTTTCTCCCGCCTGACGTGTCTTCCTTTAGTTGGATCACACTTTTCTCTCTCTACTGGCAGCCCATCCATCACATTAATTGCGATGTGTATAAATAGGGCGTTTCAACCTTCCTTTCATCCTTATGTCTTTTCAATTCTTTACTTTTTCTTATTGTATTCTTGAATTTCCATATCTAAATTCGCAAACAACTTACTAATATTCTTTCTTTCCTGAAACAATGGTTGGAGAAAAGAAGAACACTTCTTCTATTGGCGACGTTGTCTTTAGTTTGAAGAGGAAGTACTTTGAAGATATTGTCAACGTGTTCGGTTTAGCGCCGGACTGGGAGCCTGAGTATCCGGCTGCCAGATCTATTGCTTCCAAACCTCCGGCCAAGAAAATGGTCGTATACGCGGAGGACTTTACTACCAGGAATCTTAGATTTCCATTGACAAAGTTCTTCGGATACTTCTGACGTCGTAAGGACTTCACTTGTCATAGGTCCATCAATTTGGGCTTATGAGGATTAGACACTTCGAATTTCTATTGTCACGCCCACAATATCACGCCTTCAGTTGGCAGATTTGCCGTGTTTTATAAAATATCCAGTCGTGGTAGATGGTATAGTTGGGCTACCACTGGAAAAGGTCAAATCGGTACCGAATGGTATCGCAGTTTACATGAATGGAAGCCCAAATTTTTTTGTATTAATGTGGAAGTGGTTCCTTTTGGCATGAACTATCGCCAACCTAATGATAGCATGCCGGAAGTCACCGCTACCACTCAATTGAACCTTCCGTGGTTCCAGAAGCTGACTCAGACTCCCACTCCTACGCGTGCGATACACGAATGAGCATTAGTGTGCTCCCATATGAGTCGTTTTTTGCCTTTCTCGAACTTGGAGCCATATTACCAAAATTCTGATAAAAGTAAGTATACTTTTATTTTGTTGAAAATCCGTTTTAAGTATTAACTTGTTTGTTTGTACAGGTGAGGTATCCATCCTAAGCACACTGTTCGATCATGTGGGAGGGCTCATGGTGCGTCTCCCTATAGATCCTAAGGATCTACCCTTACATGAACGCTCGCGCAACAATTTTTTGTTTTCCACCGCCTTGAGCCCGGAGCCCATGGTATCCGAGGCGATCTTAGCAAGAGGTGAGGACCTGTTATCCAAAGGTGAGGGAGTTCTAAAATCTCGTTCCTTAACTGCGCTCAATTCTAGCGGGGTGGGAGTACTCCTTTCTTCTAATGAGGAGTCGTCGCCCCGTAAAGAAGAAGAGTTATCCATTGATGCTACTGACGCTGAGAATATCATGCGTGCGACTGTAGGTCATACCCGCAAGCGAAGGCAGAACCCGTCCACTAGCAAGGATGTGGATGCGGGGAAAGATGCCGAAGTTGCAACTGATGAAGATGAACATCAGGATGTAGATGAGGATGCCCTCAAACTAGCTGGCATGGGCAAATCAAAATTGTCCAAACCTACTATTAAGAAGCAAAAGAGGATAAAGCTAGGGGACGGCATCCATCAACTCACACCAATTCATATTATACCAGGTAATGTTCTTGACGTTTTTTACACCTTGGTTTTTTTCTTAGCAATACATCTTTTATGAAGGAGTAGAATGTTTTGTAGCTTCCTCAGAGGAACATGTCAAGGATCAATCTGGTCATGAACAGACGACGCCTCCTACTTCTCCGTCAAAGATTGCTAAGGACCCTATTACCATAAAGGATACTCCTCCTGGTAAGGGTATACATGATGATGCGTCTAAGGAACCTCTCATCTCTTCACCTTCTGATTCCCTTCTTCATACGGCGAATCAAGAGGGACCAAATATTGTTGCCCGCGGTACTCAAGCTTCCACTTCCCATCATGAGGAGGATCCGCTGGTATATCGCCTGTCGTGGTCATTGCTCCGGGATTCCACGTTTGCAAATACTGATGTATTCCATGAGTATTTGCAATGAAGGATTCCTCCTGCGGAAAGGAAACGCCAACGCGGGCGCCCTTGTTCTGAGCTAGTAAACTCGTATGCATACAACCTAGCGAACACCTTTTCTACCAGTCAAGAAACATATCGAGATTAGCTAGGTATGAATGACGCCTGGGAAGATTTGGAAGCCGAGAGGGCGAAGGTAAAAAAGGAGGCCGAGGAAGCCAAAAAGGAAGCCGAGGATCACTGCCAGGCTGTCAGCACTATCGAAAGGCAGCTGGCCGATGCGAACAATGCGCTAGAGGCGGAGAAGGCTCGATGAACCTTTGCTGAGGAAAGCAATGCTTTCTTACAACACCAAGTGGAAACTTTAAAGGCCGAAACATCCGCTAAGGATGAACGCCTTGCCAGCCTTGCCGCTAAGAATAGGGAGTAGCCCTTTGAATGTGCTGAGCACAAAATGGACCTCATCCGGTCTAAGGCGGAAAATAAATGGAAAATGGCTGAAGGAATTCTCCGGGTACCTCTTCACTCTTTATTTCCACTTAATGAATTTATTTTTACTATCTGCTTATACTTTCTTTCACATGTAACTTCTTTTACTGTAGTCTTACATTTTCTTTGTTTCAGGTTATTGAGAACATACATGAAGGTGCTGAAATTGGGAATTGCCTCGCGACCTTGCTTGTCGCATCATCACAAGCAGATCGTCAAGCAAGGTTTTACGAAGACGTGGAATTCGCCAAGGGGAACCGCCTTTTTGAAGAGTTTGAACTTCATGGCCGAGATACTGCCAAGACATATACTGAAAAGACAAAAGCTTTCGACAAAATAAGTTTCATATTGAAGAGACTGTGTCGGAGCTTGCTGATCAGGATGATGGCGTGGATATCTTAAACGCCTATTTTGCCGAAGGTGATAAACATAATCAAGAGAATGAAGACGCGGATGAGGATAGTGAAGATTCGCCTTTGTAGATGATGTGTTTTAGTAATTCACATGTATTCATCTTTCTTGTAACTGTAATCCCTTTTGACTTGAATATAAGAATTTTTTCCTTCACACTTTGTCTTATGTATATAATATAACTGTTAGACTTGTAGGATATTCTTAATTGTCAATAAAGGATTTCATGAAATAATCTTCCAAGGACATTTTTGCGTGCAGGCCAAGGATCTTTCTTATGAGGATGCGCGGGTCCTCTTTTGGCACGCGGACCAAGAGAAATGTTGTTAATACAATACATGTACATAAGTTCAGCCAATTTTCTCTAATAAGAAAGGCACGTAGACCAGAATATATTACAAATGATGGCATAACTAGTCTACTGGGGAGCGTAGACCAAAATAAAAAGTAATTGATACTATAATTAACCTAAATGAAACACTTTTTCAATTGTGCCACATTCCAAGTTCTAGGAATTTCAGTCCCATCCAAATTATTCTAACTTGTAAGCGCTCTTGGATAATACTTCTTTAATTTTTTAGGGGCCTTCCCATGTTGGGGTCAACTTTCTCGAAGGCTCTTGACCAGATGCCTCGTTGTTGCGAAAGACAAAGTCTCCCGCATCAAAAATGCACTTTTGGACCCCACGAGTTATAACCCTTTTGTAATTGACGCTTGTAATTATGCTCGCGAAAGAATGCTAACTTTCTCCTTCCTTCAAGGAGGTTTAGGTACATCCGCAACTCTTTAACGTTGTCATTGATCATCAAAATTCGTGCGAATGGAACTCCTATTTCAGCCGGGATCATGGCTTCAGTGCCATAGGTTAAACTGAACGGCGTTTCAGAATTGCTTGAGTTCTTTGGGTTGCGAAAGGCCCAAAGCACATGAGGCAATTCATCAACTCAGTCTGTTCGTTTAATACCCAATATTGCCTTATCCCTTCTTTAGTTGTTCGGTTGGTCCTTTCTACTTTACCATTAGCTTGCGGATGAGCTACAGACGTGAAAATCTGAGTGACTTGAAGTTCTTTCAGACACTCTTGCAACCCACTATCTGCAAACTGAGTCCCACTGTCACTCACAAGTTCTTTTGGAAGGCCATATCGACAGATAATTAATTCTCATAGGAATTTCTAAACACTTGACGCCGCAATGGATGCGACTGGCTTGGCTTCAACCCACTTGGTGAAGTAATCAATGGCCAGAATTAAAAATTTGACATGTCCCGTGGCTTCTGGGAAACGTCCCATGATATCAATAGCCCACTTCTGGAACGTCTAAGCGAACGTTACTAGAACAAGCTCGTTTTTCGGACGCAGCGTAATGGAGCGTGACCCTTTCAAGAATCGCGTTTTCGAAATTCTTACACAACATCCATGTGCATCCCTAGCCCGTAGTATCCGATGTTCATAAGTTTTGCTACAACCATTCTCGGGCCCGCGTGAAGACCACAAATGCCTTCATGAACTTCCCTGATCAAGTAATTTGCATCTTTGACGTCCACGCATCTAAAAAGTGGGCCGAGGAAGGACCTTCTGTACAATTCGCCATCTTGCACTTGGTAGTTCAAGGCCTTGTGTCTTATCTTTCGAGCCGTGGCCTTCACTTCTGGTAAAATTCTTGATGACAAGTAAGCCATGATTGGCGTAATCCAGGATTCAACGCCTGTCTGAAGTACAAGCACTTGATTCTGCGGGACGGATGGTCGATTCAGGACTTCGATGCGAAAGTCTTTAGCAAAGTGTTCAAAGTTTGTTGAAGCCAACTTGCGAAGAGCATCTGCCGACTTGTTCTCGCTTCTTTTGATGTGAGTTACTTTGCACAAAGAAAATTGAAGGATCAAGTCCTTTGCTTGTGACAAGTATGAAGCCATTACATCATTTTTTGCTTCATAAGTTCCATTGATCTGTCCCGCCATCAACATTGAATCCACCTGCGCTTCCATGTGTTTTACACCCAAGATTTTTAGCTATCCGTAGGCCCACCGAGAAGGCTTCTTATTCTGCCTTATTGTTGGTACTCTTGATGTCCAACTTGATAGCATATGTAAATTCATCACCTTCAAGATTGACTAGTCTAAGGCCTTCGCCTGAACCTTCACTGCTTGAAGCTCGTTTGTGAACAGTAGCCAAATCTAGCCTTGTTCAGGAGGAACTAGGTTTGTTGTTCAACTAAACATTCTTCTTCTTTGTGTTGTGGAACTTCTGTGACGAAGTCGGCCAATACTTGCCCTTGGATTTCTGGCCTGGGTTTATATTCTATTGCATGCTCTCCCAGTTCGATGGACCATTTCGCTAATCGCCCAGACCATTCTGGCTTGCTTAATACATTCTTAAGCTTATACCCCGTTAGCACATTTATGGGATGACCTGCGAAATATCTACGGAGACGCCTGGTAGATAGACCAATGCCAGAACCAGTTTTTCAAGCATTGAATATCTAGTTTTCGGCCCAGTCAACGTCCTACTGACATAGTAAATTGGTGTTTCGACATTCTTTCTGACTTTTAGTAGCACGACCCCAATGGAGATATCAGACGCTGACAAGTACAATGTCAAAGGTTCTCCTGCATGTGGTGCTGTTAGGGTAGGCAACTCCATTAAACACTTTTTGACCTCCAGGAATGCTTGTTCAGCTTCCGCTGGTACATATGATGTGCGCCTTCTTGAGGCAATTTCTCAGAGTGAAGACAAACGGATAAGACTTGCCGCATGGTTGGCTAAGAATCTGTTCAACGCAACAAGCCTTCCATTGAGTGTTTGTACTTCCTTGAGGGAGGAAGGTGAAGGCATGCGGGCTACTGCTTGAACATTGTCTGGATTGGCTTTAAAACCCGCGCCCGTTACAGTGACACCCAAAAATTTCCCTCCTCCATCCCGAAGGAGCACTTGGCTGGATTCAATTTCATGTTAATCTGTCTGAGAGTCTCAAATGTTTCCTCTGTATCTCAAAGCATCTGATCTTCCTCAACACTCTTGATCACTAGATCACCCATATACACTTCCAAGTTTCAACCAATTTGTTTCTTGAATGCCTCGTCCATCAATTGCTGATACGTAGCACTCGCGTTTTTTAAGCTAAATGGCTTCATCTTGTAACAGAATGTGCCTTGGTCTATGCGAAACGATGTCTTGTCTTCATCGCCCGCCGCCATGCGGATCTAATGGTAGCCTTTGTAAGCGTCAAGAAAACACTTAAACTTGAATGGGGCTACACATCAACTTTATGATCGATTTCCGGCAGTGGATAACAATCTTTGAGACACGCCTTGTTCAGATCTTTGAAATCTATGCACATCCGCCATGTCCCATTGCTTTTTGGGAAAATGACCGGATTGGCGACCCAAGTCTGGTATTGTATCGGTCAGATGATTCCTGCATGTAAGAGGTCTTAAACTTGTTCGTTCATTGCTTTGGATTGTTCTGGACCCATCATACGCTTCTTTTGCACTATTGGAGTAAACGATGGGTTTACTCGCAACTTATGCTCTGCAATCCTCCACGGGACACCGGTTATGCCCGCGGGCTGCCATGCGAAGATGTCAATGTTCCTCATCAATAATTGCTTTAAAAATGTCCTTACTATCTTAGAGATAGCGGGTCCTATCGTTACAGTCTGATATGGGAACTTCTTGTTTAATGCACTTTTTTCTGGCTCGGTCCGTTGAACTTGCTTTGGAACCTTGCTGTATTTCGAACATTCTGTCTTGAAGAAATGGCGACTAATGTGGATAATAGCCACACCAATGTGAGTCAGGACTCCCACCGCGCCGTGTGTTGTAGAAGGATGGGCATTAAAGTCGCCAATCACCTCACGACCCAAGATGATGTCGTGTTTTGATGTCACTAGTAGGACCAAAAATTCAACATCCTCTGTTCTTGAATGGATCCCATCACAAAGACCATCCTGGAACGAGATAACCCCTCGCGGATGCCTCACTTCCCCTCCAAAACCTGACACAAGTGCATGAATCGACTTCAACCTCACCTTGTCGTCTTCATCCAATTGTTCGAAGCACTATTCGTACATTATGTTTGAGGTGGATACCGTATCGAAAAAGACGTAATGTGAACGATAGTGGCCTATGAGGGCAGTGATTATTAGAGGGTTCTTGCTACAAGGTCCTCCTTTGACCCGCAGAAAGATTACCGGCTCATTTTTCCATTCCTCATCATCGAATTCTCTCCTCTTTCCTCCTACTTTATGTCCACTTTGTATCATGTGGACATTCAGGTCTTTAACTTGTTTCTTGGGCGGGCCCAAGTTATCTCGTGTGGGAGCTTTACTAGTCCCCGGTCTTGTACCTTTGACCAAGTGTCCAAGTTTTCCCGATTTCACATCCGCCTCAATTTCATTTTGCAAAGTTATACACTCATTCGTATTATGACCTATGTCGTCATGAAACGAACAGTTTTCTTAGCATCAAGGAATGCTCTCCTTGTGAGGGCTGCGATTTTCTGAAGTTCAAGTTTTTCGTGGTGAGGATTTCAGCAGGATTCTTCGACAGTGAGGTCCAGTTATTGTTGACCCGCGCTGAAGAATTTGCTTTATTTTTTGTTGCCAATCAAAGATCTGGCATCGATTTGATTTGATGATTCTGTAGAAGGTTGAAGCCTTGACCAAATCGTTCATTTGGCCTGTCTGTTTGGTCGTGGAGTGTGAAACTCCACTTTTGGCGTTTGTTTATGATTTCCAGAACTCAAAGTCCTTTCGGTTCTTGTATACAATTTTGCTGTGGACATTATCTCGTCCCATGTTTTGGGCATTACGTCCTTGCCAGTCAGTGTTATGATCAAATCATCACTCTTCACATTTTTACGGAAAGCTCCTCGCAAGATATCCTCGCTGACCCCCGCCGATATTGAGACTTTCGTTATTGAATCGAGTTATGAAGCCTCGATGGATTCATTACGTCGTCTAACCACATCTAAAATCTCGGAAGGATCCCGAGTATGCATCTTCAGCTGACTGAAATGCTAGGAAAATTTGGCCACAAAGTCATCCCAGTTCTTCATTTGTCCGTCCGGCAGCTTCTCAAACCAATCTCGTGCTGCACTAGTGAATGTCAATGCGAACATGTGGCAACAGTAGGAAGAGTCCAACCGCTGACTCATCCTACAAACACAAAGTTCAGTAAGTGATCACTGGTATCAATCATCACATCGCATTTCCCTACGGATGTTGGTATTTTAGCATTGACGGGAATTGGGCAGTTGCAATACGTGCAATAAACATTGATTTTTCGGCGAAGGCTGCAGGACGATACGGCTTGGTAAAGTCCTCCTCCGCGTCACAATAATATTCTGGCATCGCAGAATGTCGCACGCGGGTGACTCGTCCCCTCCCAACCATGGAGTCTACTGTCTCCGCTATAATAGTTGACAGCACTCGGTTGATATGACGGATCGAAACATTCCAGTTCTTTTTTGTACGGTGGTGGATGTGTAACCCTGAGGGGATAGCCACGTCCTATCCTAACCAACTCGTCTTCAGGAAACCCCTCATTATGAAGGCTTCCACGAATTTGACATGTAACATCCCGTTTTCGGGTTTTCGGTTAATAAATTAAAATACAAGTTATTATGAGTCGGGCTAGTGTTGGTTTAATGGATATGGGTTATGGACTTGGGCTATGAAAGAAAGAGGAAAGGACCATGGGCTTAAGCTCATGATCCATAATTATATAAGTCATTAAATGGCCTTTAATCATTCATTTCACACATTCCATACACCTCCCAAAACACACACTTAAGCTCTCTCTCTAGTCTCACTCTAGCCGAAATATCGAGGAGGAAACGGATCCCGACCCAAGGTATGATAGTATTTTGTCGTATAAGCTTAAATCCGTTAGATATAATCATGAAACGACGAGCCGACACCGTTATAAACCGAACCAAATATGAGCTTAGGGTCACCCTAGCTCAGATCTGGATCAAACGGGACGAAAAATGATGAAAAACGGTGTAAAACGGTGAAGATACGTTTTTCAGTGAGTTTTCCGGCAATGGCGGCGCCGGAAAGGCGACGCCGGAAAAACGTGTAAAAGGTTGTCAGTGAATGTTCTGACAAATCTGACCTAACCCTAGTTTGCTAAGGAATAGCTAGCGAATTAGAGGTAATTCGCCAGCTGATTCGCTAAGGAAAGATTAACGAACTAGCTGTAGTTCGTATCAAATTCGTTAAGGGAAAAGGGTAACGAATTACCCTTGATTCGTTATGACCAGTTCGTTAAAGGAGAAAGGTCCAATTCGCTACTTGGACTGGTTCGCTACATGGACTGATTCGTTAAGAGTCCAGTTCGTTAAAAGTCCAATTCGTGTAAGTAACCAGTTCGTTAAAGATTCTAATTCGTTACAAGAACCAGTTCGTCATGGCAAGTCAGTTCATTAAGATAAGTAACGAATTAGAAGTTTAACAGAATGACAGAATGGTCTCTGGACTTAGAAAAGAATGATTTAATTACAAATAAGCCCTCGAACTTTTAAGTAGCATATTATTCAAAGATTCAAAATGCTAATGGAAAATGTGTCAAGACAGTTAATGAAAATAAAATTTTTCCATGCTGATAAATAAAATTTTTCCAGCTTAACCCTAGCCAGGGGCTCTGCCCCTTGGACCCCGCTAGGGGCTGCCGCCCCTAGAACCCTGCTGCCAGGGCGCTGCCCCCGGACCCCGTTCGTTGAGGGTAATAATTAAACTAGAAAGGCGATATGTGTGGTGATAGTTTATTGAAACGTATAATTATTATACAGTTAGTCGTGCACAGCTCAAGAAGGGAATAACCGTAACGGTGAACGCAACCGCATTGAGGTGAGTTTCTAGCCCCACTTCCTTGTTATGTTTTCGGGGTTGTGTGCATACTCGATGTGATAGTTAATACACTTACCTTAAGTGGTAAGTGTATGCCTTGTATGATGTATGTATGATGATTGCTTGACGGCGCTGTGAACGATCTTCGGATATTGCATGTACCGTCAGGTGGTAGCTAAAGACGTGATTGCTATGTATGATGTAAGATAAGATGCATGTATGAATATTTATGATGTATGCATAATGTACGTTATGATAAGTTAATGGTCCGTGAACGCTCTTCGGAGATTGCACGTATTGTCAGGATAAATATTTAAGGACAGGTATTGTGTGAAGCTATGGAAGAAAGGGTACCGGACCTTAATAATATCCGAGGATGAAGGGTACCGGACCCTAATAATATCCGAGGATGAAGGGTGACCGGACCCTAATAATATCCGAGGATGAAGGGTGACCGGACCCTAATAATATCCGAGGATAGAGGGTACCGGACCCTAAAATTATCCGAGGTATGTAGGGTGAAACACCCTTTATAATGTATGGTTAGATATGAATGTGTATGGACGAATGCTGATCTTGATATTTTGTAATGCGTACCTTCGGGCACGTATATGTGTACGAAAAGTAAGTTATGTGATTAACTAGAACTTACTCAGCATAGCTGACTTTTAGTATGCACGCAGGCAAATAGGTTGAGGCAGTTCACGTGTCTGAAGACACATGGCATGGAAATCGAAGATACTGGCATCTCGAAGAAATGTTTTGATGTTTTAAAGACTACGTTTGTTTTAATTGACTACGAATGTTTTATAAGACATGATATGATGATTATGTAAAAATGTTTATGGTTAAAGTTTTATTATTCCGCGAAAGTTTTGTTAACTCTGATATTTAGAACTGCGTTTATGAGTAAATCCAACGTTAAAGTAGGGATACTGGTAACGGGGCCTTACATGACAGCTCCTCACAATTGTAGCAGGAGAAAGGGATCTCCTGTAGATTCATCATAATTTAGAGTACGAGCACGAAGTCCCTCTT